>NW_027186828.1:0-10059 GCF_028583685.1 Petaurus breviceps papuanus | reverse complement strand
AGGGAAGGAAGGAAGGAAGGAGGGAAGGAAGGAGGGAAGGAAGGAGGGAAGGAAGGAAGGAAGGAAGGAAGGAAGGAAGGAAGGAAGGAAGGAAGGAAGGAAGGAAAGGAGAGAGAAGGAGGAGAGGAAGGAAGAAGACCCAGGGAAAGGCAAGAGAGGGAAACAGTGGAGAAAGGAGAAATCTGTAGTCAAAGAACAGACTTGGATTTTCCAAACCATGGGCCCCAGTGGAGATCTCCAGGTTGGTCTAATTTGATGAAAATATTTTTTTTAAAAAATAAAGCTGGGTCAGCATGGCATAACTGAATACTTTGAGGTGGGAATAAGCCATTAAAAATGAACAGAGGAATTACAGCCTGTCCAGACCCAGAGCTCCAGGGTCTGCCTGGGCAACAGGGCAGGTGGGAGGAAAGAGCCAGCAGGTCTAGACTTGAGTCTGGCCTTGGTCCCGACCTCATGGACAAGCTGCCCATCTCCACAAGCATCAGCTGCATAGACTTCCTACCTCACAGGGGTTGTGAGGAAAAGCCAACACTGGGCAAAATATAAAGTGATCTCAAGATAAGCTGCAGAGCCACGGCAAGGGAGGGGGACAAGCATCTATTAACTGCCTACTATGTACCACTCACTGCGCTAAGGGCTTTAGGAATAAGATCCCATTTGATCTGTGGATTTAGGAGAGGGACCTTGGAGGTTTTCAAGTCTAAACTTCTTATTTTACACATGGGGAAACTGAGGCACAGAAGCATTAAGTGATCTGCCCAGCTAAGAGCAGAATAGTGTGAGATGGGATTTGAACCTCAGTCTTCCTCAATCCAAGTCCAACGCTCCAGTGGCTATTTACCAGGACACCTCTAACCAGTGTCAGCCCCCAGATTTTGGTGGCCTGGTTCAGTCCCCTCGACCCCAGCCAGAACACCCTCCACTCATCTTTCAGCCTAGCCAGATGGTCCCCATATTTCAAGGCTGCCTCTTCCAGGAAGCCCTCTGTGACTACACCAGAGATATGATCTATCTCCCTTTTTTATGGGCTCCCATGGGTCTTCCTGTTCATAGAGCTGACTCCACTGCCATAGGCCTTCACTATTCATGGTCTCCTCCTTGTGCCCGGCTCCCCAGGGCTGTGAGCCTTTTAGGGACAGGGACACTTTCTTATGCTTTGGAGCCCAACATCTGACCTGGTCTGGAGCTTGCACAGAGAAGGGATTGAACACACACACACACACACACATGTACACACTCACACACACATGCACACACTCACATGCACACGCACACATGCACGCACACACATACATGCACACACATGCTCTCACACGTGCATACATACACCCACACACATGCATGCACACACATATACAATATACACACGCATGCCCATACACATGCACTCACACACGTATATATACATTCATCCATCTGTGGGCTGAGTGATTCTGAGTGAATCTGGGGTCTCTTTCAGCTTCCAATCAGAGACCCCACATTCTGGGTTCCCGGCCACTGCCATGGTTCCCACTGTCTCAGCTGAGAACCTCCTATTTTAAGAAGAAATGCAGGCCATTCACCTTGAGCTCCTGCTCCTCCCCTCATCTCCCCTCAGATGCCTTCTGCCCCCCTCTCCTCCTTCCCTGTCTCACAAGATGTGGCTGACTCCTCACCGAGGGCAGACCTCTACCCTTCCATCCCCCTCCTCCCACGGACTGCCCCTCTGTCACCCCCTCTCCTTCCTCATTCTCAATCTCCTGCCTACAAACATGCTCATGTTTTCCTCATCCCGATAAAAGCCCCGCACTTGATCCTTCCATCCCTGGTATTTATTGTCCTGCATCTTTCCTGCTTTTTGAAGCTAAACTCTTCAGAAAGGCCATCTACACCGGGCATCTCCACTTTTCCTCTTTTTAATCCCTTCCAACCCTCATTCCACTGAAACTGTTTCTCTCCAAGGTTACTGAGCTGCCCAGACCAGCGGCCTTTCCTCAGTCCTCACTCTCCTCAACCTCTCTGCAGCCTCAGACATTATCAATCACCCTCTTCTCTCCTCCTCCCTCTCTGACAGCTCCTTCTCTGTCTCCTTTGCTGAATCCTCCTCCAAATCACGCCCTCTATCCCCAGGTATCCTTTAAAGGTCTGTCCTGAGCCTTCTTCTCTTCTCCCTGCTTCACTGGGTGATCTCATGAGCTCCCAGGGATTTAATGACCATCTCTATGCTGCCCATTCTCACGTCTACCCATCCTGCCCCAATCTCATATCTCCAGACGCCTTGAATGAGACATCCAGTACACATCTTAAACTCAGTATGTCCATTATCTTTTCTCCCAAATCTTCCCCACATCCAAAATCTCCAACTTTCAAGGGCACCACTGTCCTCCCAGACCCCCAGGTTCACAACCTAGGAGTCAGTCTGACCTCCTCCCCATCTCTCACCCCCACATCTGGATGGTGCCAAGGCTTTTCCACTTCACCTCTTCAACATGGCTTGAATACACCCCCTCTCTCCTTGGACATCATCACCCACCTGGTGCAGACCCTCATCCCTCTGTGCCTGGAATACTATGAGAGTCTGCTGGGGGGGGGTCTGCCGGCCTTGGGGCTCCTTCTCCCGACTCCAGTCCATTCTCCATTCAGCCACTAAAATGATATTCCTAAAATTCAGTTCTGACCATGTCCCCCCTACTCCATAAACTGCAATGGCTCCCTGTGGTCTGCTTGGCATTCAGAGGCTCTCATGACCCACCCCCTCCTCCCTCTCCTGTCTTCTTACTCCTCACTCCCAGGCCTCCTGGCTGCTTATATACAAGACCCCCCATCTCACAGCTTCAGGCATTCCATCTGTGTCCCTCAGGCCTGGAAGCCTCTCCCTCCTCTGTTCTGCCCACTGACTCCCTGGTTTCCTTAAGGCCCACCGTACACAGAAAGCCTTCTCCAGACCCTCTTCATGGTCGGGCCTCCTCCGCATTATTCCTATTTTCCTATTTTCAGCTTGTCTGCACACATATGTTTGCTAATGCCTCCCTGAGAGCAGGGACTGGCGTTCCCTTTGGCATCCCCAGCCCTTGGCAGAGTGCCCAGTACATAGTAGGTGTTAATAAATGTTGACTGATTAATTGATCCAGGCTCCCTTCTCAGATCTAACATTCTAGATGCTAAGGACCTTTGGCATTCCCTGTTCTAAGGCTCATGTCCTACTCTAGAACCTGAGGAGAGACGGCACAGCCCAACCACATGCCACCCTCCCAGGCTTAGTCCTAGAGCACACCCAGAACATGAAAGGGAGCCAGTCACACACTAAGAAGATGTCTTTGTTCCTAAACCAAACTCAACACAGAAGAGGAACAAGCCCAGAACTGTGGGGCTGGTGCAGCCTCTCACTTGTTACTGATGATGGGAAAACTGAAGTGTGGCCTTAGGCACCCAATGAGCTGGGGAGAGGAGTTCGTTCTTAAAGGCCTGGGGATTACCTAAGCCTAGAACGACAGAGCAGGGAAGGGGAGTCTTGGGAAACAGAATGGCAGGGCTAGGAGGAGCAGTAGAATAGGGGATGTCAGGGCTGGGAGGGGCCTCAGGACAGGGGATGTCAGGGCTGGGAGGGGCCTCAGGACAGGGGATGTCAGGGCTGGGAGGGACCTCAGGACAGGGGATGTCAGGGCTGGGAGGGGCCTCAGGACAGGGGATGTCAGGCCTGGGAGGGGCCTTAGGACAGGGGATGTCAGGCCTGGGAGGGGCCTTAGGACAGGGGATGTCAGGACTGCGAGGGCCTCAGACATTATCCAATCCAACTCTTTCATTTAACAGATGAAGACACTGAGGCCAAGCTGGGGGAGGAGCCTCACCCAGAGTCACACAGGGGCTGGACTGCGGATCCCCCCACCCCCAATCCGATGCTAGTTTCCCTAAGCTGAGCTTCGCAGTTGCAGGACTGGGCACAGCCCCCTCACCCTAAGGCCTTCTCTAGCTTCACTGACCTAGGGGAGCTGGTGTTTGTGCAGGGAGTGCAGGCCGGAGCTGCTTCATTCCCCCTCCCCCTGGGCCTTTGAAAGGCTCCTCCTGGCCCTGGGCTGCCTCATCTGGGGAGGCCCTGAACCGGTAAGCATCCCCTGATTGCTCCTGAGAGGCCACTGCTGGCAGGGCCAGCTGCTGCCCGTCCACTCCCTGCAGGGCAATTGAAAAGTAACGGCCAAGCCCTGAACAGCCTGGCTGGGGGAGGATCTGCTGGGGCCCAGGCTGGGGGGCTCGTTGAGCAGTTCCAAAGGCAGGGCTAGAGCTGGAGCTCCCCTGCCAGGCCCGGGGCACTGCGTGGCTGGGGGCCCTGCTCCTCTAGGGCTTGTGTGCAAAGACCAAAGGGCATTAGGGACTTTTCACCCCCTTTGGAAGCGTGCTCACTCCACCAGCTGAGCCAGTATATACCTCCTGGGGCTACTGGGCATGGGGTCAGTTAGGCGCGTGTTCCAATCCTGCCTCAGACACAAGCTACATGACCTTGGTCAAGTCCCTCTCATTCTCTGAGCCTGAATTTCCTTGTCTGCAAAATGAGGTGGGGAGCGGACTCAATGACCAGCCCTAAAGCTATGCTCAGCACTTGGCCCAGTGCCTGGCATACAGCAGGTACTCAATAAGCATGTACTGACTCAGTGGCCAGCTCTAAATCTGGGATCGCCATTTAGCACAGTGCTTGGCACAACAGCAGGGACTTGGTGTTTGGCTGATGGGCGTGATGACCAGCTCTCACTCTGTGACTAACATTTAGCACAGCAGCTAGTACACAGGAGGTGCTTAATAATTGCTGACTGGTAGATTCCCATGAGCTCTCAGGCCTGATTCTCTGAGCTCCGGCCTGGGGAGAGGCCCATGAGCCAGGAGGAAGGTCTGGATGCTGGCATTTGGGCCCGTTAGTTTTCCTGGAGATGCTCACGTCCTGGGTTGGTAGGAGGTGCCCTGGGCCCAGAAGCACCAGACCCAGCTCCTTCGGTGCAGCTCTGGAGCCGCGATACCCAAGGCAAGCCGTGAGACTTAGTTTCCTCATCTGTGAAATGGGCATCATGAAACAACTATGGAGCTGTCCAGGCCTCCACTGGGGCTGGGGTCACATCCACAAGGCCCCAGCCCATGCCAGCCCTTCCATTCAGGCTGTATCCTCCCATGAGCTCACGGGGGCAGGGGAGGGGGGCTTCCTCAGTTTCCCCACCTTGCCTGTACCTTGTATTACTTTACTGATCTCCATGGGTACTTGTCTCCCCCATACAATGTAAGCCCCTTGAGAGTAGGGATGGTTCCATCCTTTGTATTTGGACCCCCGATGCACCTAGTAGGCACCTACTGAATACCCACTGATTACATGAGACCACAGCTCGTCGATGATTATCCCTCCCTGTCTCCCTGCTGGACCACTCTTTGGGGGTCCTTCTTTGGAGACTGGACTGTGAGAACACTCCCTCTATCAATGCGGCGCGGCACCCTCCCCACCCCTTATAGCCGTAGAGAGATTTCCTCAGAACACACAGAGGCCAAGTGAATGGTCCAGGATCACATGTGTCAGAAGCCACACTTGAACTCAGGTCCTGGGGCTCTAACCACCAGGAAACACTGCCTTTCCACAAGGGCCGTGACTTTATCATACACTGGTACAAACTGACACAACAAACCTGGGAGATGAATGCCTTGGGTGTTGCTATATCCATTTAAACAGTGATAAGAAGTGGAATTTGAACTCAGGTCATCACTCCTCCCAGCCTCTGAGGCCCAAAGGGAGGCAGAGTGCTCTATGGTTGGAAGGGCCACAGAAATACAATAATGACCACCTTTCCATCATCTCCAAGTCCTGTCAGGCTCTTTAGAACAGATATCAGAGGCAGCTGGAGCACTCAGGCCTGGGTCCTGAGTTCAAATCCAGTCTCAGATACTTTCTAGGGGTGTGGTCCTGGGAAAACCTCTTAACCCATGCCTGCCTCAGTTTCCCCAACTGTAAAATGGCACTCATAACAGCACCTCCCCCCAAGGGTTGTTGTGAAGATCCAATGAGATGTTTGCAAAGGGCTTAGCACAGTGCCCCACGCACAGCAGGCCCTAGAGGCATTATTAGGCCCCCTTTACAGGTGAAGAAATTGAGGCTCAGAGGCTGGATAGGAACCGAGGTCCTTCAGACTCTGAGGCCAATGCCTGGCCCCCTGTTCCAGGGTGGGCACTCCTACCTCTAGTAAGGCGCCCAAAGCACAAAGCAGAAAAGTCCTTGGGTTTGGGCCTCAAATTAAGGCTCTGCCTCTTAACTCACTCTGTGCTTTTGGTGGGGTCAGAGAGACTCTGCGGGCTTCAGTTTCCCCATCTGTAAAGTGACCTGGATGGCCTCTGATGGCCCTCCAGCTCGAAGGCTCTGTACAAATCCCTTCTGGTCTTCGGGCCTTAGTTTCTCACCCAAAGGAAGGGGTTGGCACCCCAGAGGTGCCTCCGAGCCCTCCTTATTGGGGTCCTATGGCCAGCATTCTGGGGCCTGCAGTCAGGAAGGTGGCCTCCCATGCTTCCTAGCTGTATAACTGAATGACAACCGCCACCCACCTCAGTTTCCTCATCTGTAAAATGGGGGTGATAACAGTCCCTTCCTCCTGGGGCTGTAGTATTTGTAAAGCACTTTTTAAAGCCTCAAGATGCTATGTAAGTGTTAGCTATCATTGCTGAGGTCGATTCACAGACACATTTCTAAAGGACTTTAAAAGATCTGCAAAGGACTTTACATAAATTCACTCACGTGATATTCACAAGGACTCTGGGAGAAAGGGGCATTATCACCCCCATTTTATAGACGAGGAAACCAAGGCAGACAGCAGTTAAGTGACCTAAGGACACAGAGCCAGGGGTGCCCATCTACATCGGTGGAAGAGCGTTTCCTCACTGGGAGTTCCCTCATAGATTCAGTTAAAAACAACTGTGATGTTGTTAATGTCGTTATCTTATTATTAACCTGAACTAGTCCCATAAGGTTTGAACTGCACTGCACAGGCCCTTGTCAGGACCCAGATAGTGTGTGCAAGCTGATGGATATTGGTGGGGGTTCCCCCGGCCGCCCAGGGCTCTTCCAGCTTGGAGAGTGACTGCTAAAAGCACCTACAGAGAAATCAGGTGCTGACTCTGCCTTGAGGAGCTCCCAGTCTAGGAGACTCCCTTCTGTAAAACTAGAGACAATCAAGGAAGAATTTCGCTAATAAAGGGCTTGAGATCCTCCCAGCGTGGGAAAGCTATCAGTCCAGTGGCTGTTCAGCATGGCGGCCCAGTGTCCTAGAGCAGGGGTGGGGAGCTCAGACACCTCTTGAGAAGGGGGAGACAGAGAGGGAGGGCGGGAGTGAGGGAGGGAGAGAGACAGACAGACAGACAGAGAAAAGAGAGACAGAGAAACAAAGGGGGAGGGGTCATGGTTTTGCCAGGAGAGTCCCATCCTTGGTGATCTAAGCTGGGGCAGGTGGCCTGTTTTCAGCTGCCCCACCACTGAGCTCACCATTATTTTGCTGTGTGACATTGAGCACATCCTTTCCCTGGATCTCAGGCCTCAATGAAGCTCTCCCCTCCCTCTCAGACTGGGCCCTCCCAGAGGGCAGTGGCTGTTTTGGCCTTTCTGGGTTTCCCCAGACCCTGGCACTTAGTAGATGATCAATGAATTCGGTTGCCTTGACTTCTCACACCCAACATTCCTGGGTCTATGCCTCCTTCCACCCTCCCGATTCTCCCCGATAATCTGCCCTAATCCGTACTGCTGCTGGTCCAAGCCCACAAGGGGCAGAAATGGTTGCTGCTCGGCCCATGCCCAGGGCTAGTGGGGCTGGGATTCAACAGGGCTCCGTCTCCAGCCACCCCGGGCCCCTCCAGCCCTCACTCCAGCTGTCCTGCCGCTAATTGGCAGCCCCAGGTCCCCTGCCCCCTCTCAGGGAAGGAGTAGTCAGGGGCAGACAGCAGGAGAGTAAACGGGGCTGATAGGAGCTGACAGGTCCATTCATCTCCCAGCGCTTGCCGCTCCCTGGGCCTGCTGTGGTCCCCCCTGACCCGGTGCAACCTCCTCTGCCTGGAATCCCCGGGGCTTTCCCAGGGCTGAGGTGGAGGAAGAGGAACCAGGTCAGGGGAGGCCCCCTCCAGCCGAAGGGTTTATGGGCCTGGGCTTCAGCTCCCACCAAGCAGAGCTAGGCACCCCCAGCTGCCATCTCTGCTCTACCAGGAAGGCCTGGGGCAGTCCCTCCCTTGCTCCTGGCCTCAGTGTACCCATCTTCAAAGAGAGGATACATCTGCCAGGGTCCAGAGAGGAAGACCTCCAAACTCAGTCTCAGTTCTTTCATCTATAATCTGTTTGGCCGTTTTGGGAAGGGTTATAGGAGTGGTTTGTTGAAGGGTCCTTGGAGATCATCTCCCTCAGGGTTGTTGGGCAGTCTGGAGAAGTCTAGGGACCCCTTCTCAGAATCATGCACTTAATTACATAAACTGAAATGCTCAGGATTACAATGGAAGCTAATGGTACTGAAATGTAGTTATCAAATTTCTTTAAACAAGTCTATAGACCCCAGGTTAAGAACCCCCAATTAGTAAGACCTTCTCATTTGCTTTGGAGTCAGAAGACATGGATTCAAATCCTCCCTCTGCCTGGGATTCTTCTGTCAAATGACAATGTTGGACAAGCTGATCCGAGGGCCATTCTACCTCTGTATCTGGGACTTTATAAACCCAGAGTGGAAAAGAGACCTGTCTAAGGTCACACAGGTTGGGCAAGGGGCAGTCCTTTGGGGCTCCCAGCCATTGCCTCCAAATCCAGGGTCTTTCCATTAGACCCTTAAAGCATTTTTGATCAGTTTCTGGAGGGGGAATGGGCTTGACCTAGAGGACCCCAACCCAACCCCCACTCCCCACCCAGCAGAGAAGAGGGAAGTAACTTCTGTTTCTGTTTCACTTTCAGGCTGAAAAACCCTTTCTTCTCCAGAGATGGGCCCACTTCACAAGAGGAGTCACAGGATTGTACTGCTAACAGCAGCTCACATTTACGTGGTTCTGTAAGGTTTCCAAAGCCCTTTGACATATTATCTCATCTGATCCTCTCAAGGGAGGGGCTGGGATTATCCCCATTTTCCAGATGAGAAAACTGAGGCTGAAGGTGGTTAGGTGACTTGCCCAAGGGTTTCACAGCTAGTGAGTACTAGAGGCAAGATTTGAACTCTATACCCGATGGGAAGAGGTCTCAGCCACCACCTTGCCCAGTCCCCTTGTATTTGTTTTTTTTAAACAGATAGTAAAACTGATGCCCACAGAGAGGGACTCACACAAGTACTAAAGGACTGAACTAGGATTTGAACCCAGGGCCCTCTGATCACTCCCCTCATCAATGGAATGGCTGAGGATTAAGGAGGTATCCAGTCACACACTTGGAGGAAGTGTCTGGGGCTTGATCTGACCTTTGCACCTTGACTCAGGGTCTTCCTGCTACCCACACCAAGGCTGCTGGGGGTGCCTGCCTCCTAGCACCCCCCCCCCCATCACAACAAGGTTTTCTCTGCTGCCACCAGACCTTGGGGAGGGAAGGATGCCCTCAGAGCAGTGCCCCAGCCAGGGAAGCTTTCTACGACACTTCACGGTGTTCCCTGATTGCCCCAAGCCTGGAGGACTTCCTAAAGCCCAACAGTGGAGACTGCGGGGCTGGTTTGAACACAGGAGCCTGAAAGGTCAATTTGAGGAGGAAGAGGCTGAATCCCCCAGCCTGCAGCTCCTTCCGTGGTCCCAGCAGCATCCCCGGGCTAGCCACTGTAAACAATCACCTTGGGGGGGAGACAGGATTTGTGAACCCCTGGTTTTCCCATAATTAGTAAGAAAGACAAAACAATCCCTCACCTGTATTCCTGCGGAGAAGGGTGAAGATTTTGCCCTGAATTTCTAAGGATTCCTGACATTATGGTTGTGATGTCACTTTCTATCATCTCCTTGGGAGGAAAAAAAGACAAAAACTTGGTTAGGGAGGTGAGTGAGATGGGGAACAACTCAGCTGTTCAAGAGAATGGATCTGGAAGAGCCGTGTGTGTGTGTGTGTGTGTGTGTGTGTGTGTG
>NW_027186827.1:10592-12304 GCF_028583685.1 Petaurus breviceps papuanus | reverse complement strand
TTCAATAATGATCATGTCATCTTCTTCAACAACATCGTCATAAGTGTCCATACCCTGAATTCCATCCTGGATGACTTGCGCCTCCATTTCCTTCAGAAGAAGTGGACCCAATCTGTCATGTCCAGCAATATAGCTCTTTTTAAATGAATATGTCTTGTCCAGGTAACCTGCTTGTAGTGCCTTGGCGACACAGCTGTCAGTAATTTTATCCCATGACTTCTTCACCCAAGTCACGACTTCTATTAGACAGGGCTTCACAAAGTTTCCACGCTGATTTCTTTCCATTCTATTTTCAATGTAGTCATTGACATCCATGTGCAAATGCTCCTTGAATGCCTTGTTTATTGCAATATCAAGGGTCTGGAGATAGGCAGTCATTCCTGCAGGAATCATTACTTGATCTATTCTTCTCTCTGCAAGGAAGTTCTTCATTTCTTTAGCGTGGTGAGTGCTGGCTGAATCCCAGACTATCAGACCTCTTTGGTTACCTCGCATAACAAGTGGCAGCATTAAATCAGCCCACTTTATTATAACAGCTTGTGTACACCAGGCTTTTTCGGTTTCAAGAACATAAATGCCAGATACACATTCAATTTTATCTTTCTTGCCCTTACTGATGATTAGAGGTGTGGCTTTCTTTCCATCCAAATGAATTGCCAAAACACAGGTGACCCCTGCACTTTCATAGCCAGTGGTGGGAATGTAGATTGATATTGCACCCCTGTGATGAATTGTTGTTTGAGATCCTTGTCCCATAAACACTGCAGTTTCATCCATAGCAATCATATTGCAGGTTTGGTACTTGGAAATGTCGATCTATCAATAAAGGACTTGAATGCAAGTGCACGTTTAATAACTTCAGCATCTTCCAGCTTAAACAGTGTTGTTGATCTTCTTAGGGACAGTTCATACCATTGAAGGAAACCGTCCAACCAGTGTTGTGATGCTTTGAATCCTTCTGAGACCATTTCAAACTCTGGTGCCATTGAAAGGGCAAATGCTTAAATATCAGCCCTGCGCACAACCAAGGCCTTTGCTCTCCTGTCAGCAATGCATTCACCAATGAGGATCTCCAAGTCAGGATAAGGTATAAGGGCTGCCCACCTGATCCAGACCTGTGCTTTTTCCCTTTTCCCTCATCCACCTGTTGATTGAGGTTATTATAATCTGCTCTCCATTTTCTGACCATTCTAAGATCCAAAAGTTTTTCTTTACAGAAAACTGAAAGATTCTTGACATGTGACTCCTCTACAATTGCTTTCTTATACTCAACAGTATAGCTCTTCCTTTTTGTACTCATGTCTGGGGGTCAAAACAGACAGAATAATAAAAATATGACCATCAGTCCTTTTCACTCCATCATGCCCCCTGAGTTCTTCTTTTTTCTTCCATCATGCCCTTTTTATCCTCCATCATGCCCCCTCACTCCCGCTTACATACCAGGTTTTTATGTTGTCCTGCCTCAGCTCTCCTCCGCGGCACTGCTCTCAATGGCGCCAGCAAGCAAATCACTGGGGAAGAACAGGATGACGCGCTCACTGCTGCAGCTCTGATTGGATGCAGCTCAGAGCGCGGCGTGCGTTTCCCGGGGGGGGGGGGGACGGTGCATACAGGGGGTACCGTAAGGAGGTTGGGGGGGGGGGGGGCGGCGGGCCCCCATTCCCAAAATCAATAGGGCTTATTTTCGGGGGAGGGCTTATTTTAGAGGAATC
>NW_027186827.1:0-10492 GCF_028583685.1 Petaurus breviceps papuanus | reverse complement strand
GGGGGGGGGGGGGGGGCAGGGAGGACAGTGCATACAGAGGGTACTGTAATGTAGCGTGTAGTGCAGGGGATCACCTTCACTACAGTAGCAATCTCAATAGGGCTTATTTTCGAGGGAGGGCTTATTTTAGAGGAATCTTACACAGTAAGGGGAGGGCTTTGTTTTTGGGATAGGTCTTATTATCGGGGAAACATGGTAGGAGGGTTAGTGTTACTCTCAGCATTCTTATGGGAGGCTTTGAGGGTGAGAGTCAGAGACGTTTCCATTTAAGTTTAGGGTTAGACTCAGAGGGTCGCACATTTAGCACACAAGTTAGAGACATGCAAAGCCAAGAATGAGTAGTTTTCCAGAGGACTGCTGCTGTGAAGAGCTTTCAAGGTTCTCATTACATAGTATTGTTAACACTGTATCTATTTAGTAACAAATCAAAGGAAAACATTTACAGAAAACCAAAATACAGCATTCCCAATGACTAAAATGGCTACATAGTTTTCACCAAAGTGGTCACTTTGTTTTAAACAAAGTAAATTCATTTAGTCTATCACAAAATCCTTTATTCAATTGCAAAGTATAAAAGTCAAAGTTCCCCACCCCTAGGTCACAGTAAATCATAATCTTCTCAGTCAGTGCACAGTATCCAAGTAAAGTCTTCTTTCAACTTGACTCAATGTTGGCTCTCACCTTCTATGGTTGCTCTTCCTTGGTCCCAGCTCCAATTGTCACCTGGCTTCAACACAACAAAGATATTTCGGGTGAACCTGGAGTGTTATATTCATTTTTTCTGGGAAGGTGATTCTTGGTTTTAATCCTAGCTCCTTTGATCTCCAAAATATTATATTCCAAGCCAAGGGCAATTTTGCTTGAGAATTTCTTGAAGGATGGCTTCTACGGTATTTTTGTAATTATGGCTTTCAGGTGGTCCAACAATTTTTAAATTATCTCTCCTGGATCTATTTTCCAAGTCAGTGGTTTTTCCAGTGAGATATTTCACATTGCTTTCTATTTTTTTTCATTTCTTTTGTTCTGTTTAATAATATGTTGATTTATCATAAAGTAACTAGCTTCCATTTGCTTCAGTCTAATTTTGAAGGAATTATTCTTTTCAGTGAGCTTTTGAAGTTCCTTTTCAATCTGGTCAATTCTACTTTTTAAGACATTCTTTTCCCCATTGGCTCTTTGGCCCTTTTTTGCCATTTGAGTTAGTTTATTTTTTAAAGTGTTATTTTCTAAAATGTTTTTGGTCTCCTTTAGCAGGCTGTTGACTTGCTAAAAGCAAGACCAGCAGGTTGGTGTAGGCTGTTGGTCAGGCCATGATGGTTTTGGGCCCTGGTAGCTCATGAGGGACTGCTCAGCCTCCATTCCCCTGTGATAGACCCTTCCTGCCAGCCTGTCTGAGTGACTGCAGTTTGGAGATTTGTTTCTTTCTGTCACTTTTTGAGTCCTGTAGCTCTAAAATTTGTTTACAGTCATATTTTACAGGTATTGGAGGTGGGTGGAGTGGAAGCTCAGCAAGTTCCTGCTTTTACTCCACTATCTTGACTCTGCTCCCCCCAGGTGAATTAATTTAGGTAAAATTGTCATTTTTATTTTATTAATTGGGACTAACCATGAGCAACTGTTGTACTTCCCATTATTCATATCTGGCTTAATTTTTGTAAAAATTCTTTTGTAATTTTATTCATACAGTTCCTGGGTTTGTGTTGGTAGGTAGACTCCCAAATATTTTTTTAAAGTCTACAGTAACTTTAAATGGAATTTTTCTGTCTCTTTCTTGTTGTTGGACCAAATTAGAAATATATAGTAATGCTGAGGATTTATGTGCATTTCTTTTATATCCTGCAACTTGGCAAATGTTATTTATAATTTCACATAGTATTTTTAGTTGTTTGTCTTCTAAGTATAGCATCATATCATCTGCAAAGAGGGATAGGTTTCTCTCTTATTTACCTAGTCTAATTCCCTTAATTCCTTTTTCTTCTTATGTTTATGGTTAAGGTTAGGGTTAGTGTTATGGTTTGGGTTAGAGTTAGATTCAGAGGCATTTATCATTAGGGTTAGAGTCAGAGGCATTTAACATAAGAGTTGGAGGAATTTACTGTGGGAGTGTTAGAGTTAAATTAAGACTTAGAGCAGGAAGCATTTCTGGCAAGTGTTGGAGGTCAGTGTATTTAGCATTAGGGTTACAGGTCAAAGAATTTAGGCTTAGAGTTAGGGTTGGAGTAATTAATTTAAGATTCCTAGGGTTAGGGTTTTTATATTTATGTTTAGAGTTAGGGTTATGTCCACCTTTAGGTTTATAATTGGATTTGGAGGTGGAGTCTGGGGCATTTAGGGTTAGAGTAGGATACATTTAGGGTTAGCTTTAGTGTCAGGATTAAGGTCAGTGTTATGATTATAATTAGGTTTATATTTAGAGATTGAATCATTTAGGGTTAGAGTAGATGGTGGAATTTGAGGCAACTTCATAGTTTAGGTTTAGAGTCAGAGACATCTATGATTAGAATTAGCATTGCTTAGCATTAGGCTTAGATTTTTGCTTAGGTTTAGAGTCGAGGCATTTAGGGTTAGAGTTTGACTCAGAGGCATCACAAATGCTTAGACTTCTTAAGAATCTGTTATTATGGCAAATCTCTTATAAATTTTGTTTGGCTTCTGTTGAGAGTAGGCTTGATTCAAATTTGTTCTTGCAGTAGGCATTTTGGTATTTTGGGGACCTAAGCACCCCTAAAACATAAAAACCTGAACAGTATATTAACCCTTTTCACTTTTTCCTAATAGATATTTGGTTTTCCTTTCTCATTTTAAAATCAAATTAGCCAATTGTTTACCAATTAGTATTTTTTATTCACAAAACAAACATCTAATTTTATTTATTAATTCAATGATATTTTATTTTCAATTTTATTACTTGCACATTTAATTTTCAGGATTTTCAATTTAGTTTTTAATTGTGGATTTACAATTGGTTATTTTTCTAATTTTTTAATTGCATCCTGAATTTATTAACTTTTTTCACTGTTTTATTGCTATAAACATTTAGACACACATTTTTTCCTCTAACCACTGGTTTTGATATGCTGTGTCATTACTGCCATTCTCTTTATAGAAGTTATTGATTTTTGTCTGTGATTTATTTTTAACCCACTTGTTCTTTAAGATTAGATTGTCTCATATAAAATTAGTTTTTAATCCTGCTTCCTTTGTCCTTTACTAAATATAATTTTTATTGCATTATATCTGTAACAGGAAATTTAGTACTTCTGCTTTTCTACTTTCTTTTATTTTCAAATGCTTTATTCACTTCTGATTTACATCATTCATTTCGACCAGATTTTGAGTTACAAATTGTCTCCCCATTTTTCCCCTACCCATTGCCCTAAAATAGCAGTCCTACAGGATATCCCGTCGTCCAATCTGCTCTCTCCCATATTTTCTCCCATACCCCTTCTATGTTGCGGGCGTTTACCCTTACAACAGATCTAGACGACTAGCCCTACGGCCCTCTTACTTACCCATCCCGGGTCTTCGGTCGTCACCAGCCCCTCACGGGGAAAAACACCAGACAGAAGGCGGAGGAGTGAAGCGGGATGGTTTATTCTTCAGCAGTTACATGGCGGAGAGAGAGAGCGAGCTCTCTCACACGAGAAAATATATAGCGAATCCGAGCCAATCATATCGCAGTCTTACATTTATGGCCTTATATGGTGATCACCCCATCAAGCTTATGGCCTTATATGGTGATCACCCCATCAAGCTTATACATATTCATTCAAAGCAACCATGGCACCGCCCATAAACCCCTCCCCCTCCCCCATCAACTCCCCCTTTTTCTTTAAAGCAAACTGTAATCCTATATGTCAAAAAATCAATAGCCTTCAGCAGCTATTGGCAGTGTAGGCTGCTAAGCTTCTCGCTACAGGCGACACAGGTGACCATGCTTCTTGCCCGAAAGACCACGGAAAAATCCAATTACCACTCAGGGGTCCTGTCCCAAGGACTCTGACGTGCAGTGCGGGGGCCTCTGGCTTAGGTCACCTCCGATTCACTCAAACCTTACCCGTCGTAGGACACCGACACCCTGGGTCCTGTCTTAGGCGGCTGAGGAGGGAGGAGTTGCCCGTCATGGAGTCACCCCCGTCTTACCCCAGGTGTCACACGTCCTCCATGGCCTGGAACCATACCTGAGGATCTCCCCCCCTCTTGGAGGGTAAAAAGGGCCTGTTGGGTCAGAAGCATGTAGCCATCCTGACGGCGCCGTAGCTTGCAAACACAATACAAAAGCAAAATAATCACAAGAACAAACACCACGGTGGAGGAGGTTAAGCCTCCCCACTGTGAGAACCAGGATGTAACATCATGCAGCCACCTAGACAGTCCGGAGAGAACGGCAGGATCGACAGAGGTGGAATTCACCACTGCGATAGCCAGTCTTAATTGTCTTATCTGTTGTTCGTATTCGGCGGACCAATTGCCTAGGAGGAGAGCGGAAAGTTGACGGGACAGGTTAGCTGCTCTAGTAAAGTTCTCATACAAAACGGGAGTAACACATAGACCAGGCATACGCAGAGTACATCCAACTTGGGCTACCTCCCAGAGGACATCAACCTCCTCCTGAATCAGGTCCACCCTCTGATTCAGAAGCATCATTCCGGTATACAGATGCCCATTTATTCCCTCTTGGGCTGTCAAGGCCATGGTAACGGAGGCGCTCAGATTGGCGACCGCCGTTGCAGCCAGCACAGCATACGCCAAACTGGCGGCTGCTGCAGCAGCCGCAGTGGCAGCAACAGCAATGGCGGCAATAATGGCAGCAGAAATGCCGAAGTCTCTTTTGGGCCTTAACTGCAAAGCAGAGTTGGTAATGTTAAGTGGCCAGGGACCCCACCGTGGGAGGCAGAGGACAACTGCCAATGGGAACGCTTGAGCATTCCAGCAGGAAGAATAAAAGCAGTCATTCTTACATTGGAGAAGAGACTCATTGTGTCCTGTCCGATTGGAAACCAAAAACAGAAAGGGTTGCCAAACACAAACAGGCGTGGGTGGTATCTGTACGTGCTTGACTGGCCTTGACATATTAAAATCGAAGGGGTCCAGTTCTGTCCATGTACCATTTCCCCACTCCATGACCCCGCCCAACAGCATGGCCATGGGGCGCAAATCCAAACAAGCGCCCCCCTCCCCACAGAGCAACCACAAATCAAAAGGGTTTGCAGTGACCCCAGGATCTTCATAATGAAGATGACGCGAGTTTATATCGGAGGTAACAGTGGACATAAGAGGTTTAGCATCTTGGCAAGTCCAGTTGGTTGCCACACCCGCAGTAACATTACCAGAAGGGATGGGAGGGGAAAAGGTAAAAAACGGGTGCACAGGGACAGCTGCGGGTGACTGGCACTCCGTCCAGGGCCAAAAATCCTTGTGGCGGGAGGGCCGACAGCAAGGCTGGGTGCTGGGCTGGGGCCGCCACTCCCCTCCGCCCTCTCCACAAAGGAGACCACTGTTATCCTTCGCTCTAATCATTGTGCGGGCCGGCCAAAGTCCTCTCAATAGGGAGCCGTTCACCCTCTTGCTTGTAAAGTTGAGGCGGTCAGACCACACAGCCTCTTGAGGAAACAGCCCGACACATGGTGACAGTTCCGGATCGACTATGGGTGTGATTTGAAAACATAACGCCCCATTAAGTGATATTGTCCTGTTACTTTCCACTGGTCTAGTGTCGTTGTTGAGGTGCAGAACAGGGAGCTTAAGGGTGTTGTTAACTGTAAATAAACGAGGAAAAACTTGTGCCGAAGAAGTCACAGGCATGGGTCTCGGGAAGGTGGAAAGCAGTCCCCAGCGTAATTCCGTCACGGCATTCTCAGCAAGGAGACCCAGGATGAGGAGGGTGAGTCGACAATCTGAAAGACAAGAAGAACAAGAATTCTCCTCACCCCCCAACCTGTCGAGGGTGGTGCCTTAGTCAAGATCCCTAACTTTGTGAAGGGGCACCCATTGTTGTACCGCTGTTGGGTCATTATTTGGAAAAAAGGAAAGGTGGCCGGGCCTTCTTCCAACCACTTTTACAGGGCCGTGCCATTGGCCCCCCTTATCCTGCCACATTACCCTGGAACCGGGCAGTGCCCGGCTAGGTGCGGGGAGGGTCAATGGAGAATAGGTGGTGTTCTCACCGGAGGTGCTCCAGAACCTCATGGCGGCAGTGGTGCCGTCATCTCTAACTTGCAGGAAATTTAAGGTAAAGACAACCTGGGCCAACTCTTGACGAGTGACCGACCTGCATATTCCCCCTTTCTGTTTAAACAGGACGGTCTTAAGTGTACGGTTTGCCCGTTCAACAAGGGCTTGCCCGGTAGGGTTGTAGGGGAGGCCTGTAGCATGTTGAATAGAAAATTCAGCACAGAACAAGGCAAAAGCCTTGGAAGTATATGCCGGGCCATTATCAGTCTTTAAGGCTAATGGCACTCCTAGGATAGAAATCATTTCATAGAGATGGGCAATAACAGCCCTGGTTGACTCACAAGGCTGCAGGGAAGCAAAGACAAAAGATGAGAAGGTATCAACACAAACATGGATAAACTTAGAGCCAAGATGTGTAACATCCATTTGCCAAAGCTCATTGGGGGCAGTACCTCGGGGGTTAAATGCGTCCTCCTTAATGCGAGGGCGGAAGGGGGCACACACAATACATGACTGGACAATAAGTCTGGCCTCGCTCTTCGGCACACCATAAAGAGCCCTAAGAGACCGAGCTGAGATATGGAACTTAGCATGTGCCAACTGTGCAGGGGAATCTTTCAGGGGGAGAGAGGGTGGGGAAAGGCTAACTGCGTGGAGGGCCTGGTCCGCTTGTGCGTTCCCAGAGTAAATGGGACCCACAGCAGTAATGTGCGACCGAACATGCAGCACATAAAGAGGGTGGCGCCTAAGATGAAGTAGCTCCTGAACCTCTTGAAGGAGCCTCAAGACCGCAGTGCGCAGAGAAATATACGCGGAAGGGAGGCGGGGCAGCATGAGGGCGCAATATTGGCTGTCTGTAATCAAATTAAAAGGAACATCAGCATATAGCCGAAGGGCTTGTTGCACAGCAAACAGCTCATTCTTTTGGGTGGATGTGTATGGAGTATTGAAAAGCCAGGTGTGGGGAACACTCGGATCATGAACTACTGCGCGGCGGTCCTTTGTTGCATCAGTAAAAACATTAGGGCCCTGCACGGGCACGCCAGACACCACCTGTATAGGGGGTCTCAGCTCCAAAGAGGCAAACATACGGAGCAAAGCAGGGCGAGAGACCTTACAAGTCCTCACCGAAGTCAGAAGGGTCGCCCAGGACAGGGACTCCTGGGCTAAAGTCATGGCAAGCTCCGGGGAAATGGAGCAATTCAAGGCAAAGTCGCACCCAAACAGGCAACGACAACGATGTAAAGCCTGAAGGGCAAAAAGGCAATAAGCCTCCCATTTATCCACCAGGGACGCCTTGCTCACCTTTGGGTACAACCACTCTAGACATCCCTGCTTTTGGAACAGGCAGCCCCACTGTGGGCCGCTGTCACTCAGTACTTGGAAATAAACTGGAGAGCCGGGAATGTAACGAGTCAAGGTGGTCTGGGCCCTCTTCAGAACCTCCTCGACTGCCTGAACCGCTTCTGGGGTCCAACTCCTAGGGGAACTCAGCGAAGAGTCTCCTCGGAGCAGCTCATACAAAGGTTGCATCACACTGGCAGGCAAGGGGGCTGTGGCTCTAATCCATTGGAAGGCGCCAACCAGCCTCTGGAAGTCATTCAAGGTCTTATAAGCCCTCAATTTGATAGGAGGCAAGGTCCTTTGAACAGCACTAGCGGTAATCCTGTGTCCCAAATACTCATAGGGGGGGTGCCTCTGTACCTTCTCGGGAGCTATAACAAAATTCTGTTGAGCTAATGTCTGCATCATGAAGGAAAGGCATTCCTGTACCTCTCCAGCTGTGGGGCCAGCAACAAGAATATCATCCATGTAATGGATAATTATGAACTCTTTGTATTGATCCCTAATTGGCTCCAAGATCTGGGCGACATAGAACTGGCAGAGGGTAGGGCTATTAGCCATTCCTTGGGGCAGAACCTTAAACTGAAACCTCTTAGAGGGAGCCTGGAAATTTATAGAGGGTACAGAAAAGGCAAACCTCTCCCTGTCCCCAGGGTGTAGGGGAATGCTGTAAAAGCAATCCTGGATATCAATGACTGCGATATGCCAATTTTGGGGGATAGCTACGGGCATAGGCAAGCCAGGCTGTAATGAGCCCATCGGGAGCAAACAGGCATTTATAGCTCTGAGGTCTACGAGCATCCTCCATTTTCCTGATTTCTTCTTAATGACAAAAACTGGGGAATTATATGGGCTAAAGGAGGGTTCAATCCTATCTTTCCGCAAAAGGGAGCCAACAATTTCTTGTAAAGCAGTGAGCTTCTCGGCTTTAAGGGGCCACTGCTCAACCCAGACCGGGCAGCTATTCGTCCAGGTCAGTTTTGGGGCGAAGCTCAAATCGAGAGTGGTCCCTATCCATTTCCCGGCAAGCAGTCCGGGGTTACTAAGGAGAGTTGCATTTGCGCAAGGACATCCCGCCCCCACAGAGCATAAGGCAGCTCGGGGAGACACAAAGGAGTGAACCTGACTGCATTATCATCCACCGACCACGAGAGGGCACGAGCCGATCTCTGAGCTCTCTTTTTCCCCCCCACTCCCTGGACCGGTGTGGATGCAACCATCAAGGGCCATTCTTTCCTCCACTGATCCAAATTAATGACTGAACAATCAGCCCCCGTATCAATGATCCCTAAGATCGGATAATTCTCAACATGAATAATCAAAGTGGGACGGTTCAAAGTGATGGAACGAGCCCAATTCAATTGGCAAGGATGCTGGGATGAGGGGCCGAAGGGAAACGCCTTAGCAATGATCTGATCAGCCCATATGGAGACGGGGGTGCAGTGTGGATTAAACAGGGTCAACATTGCCTCCATATCCTCTGCTACTTGGGTGGGGACCTCAAAGTCAGGAGAGCCTTCTAGGCCGGTCACTACAGCTGGGTGGAAAGGCAAATGGGCAGGGACTGTTATCGCCTCTCCAGGGGGAAGTGTAAAGATGGAGGGTTGTTTTCCAGGAGAAGCCCTGACTCTTACAAACTGAGGATAATTGCCGCTTAACGAGGATGGGGGAGGGGCCCTGCGGCTGGGCCCCTCCACCCGCCGTTTCCCTGCGGTTGAGATCCGGGGGAGACCCCGGTCTCCAAAGGGGCTTGTCCGTTGTCCTGTTTGTTTTTGGCGCGACAAAGCCGCGCTATGTGGCCAAGGCGTCCACAGTTAAAACACTTAGGAGGTGTTCCTCTGGAGGTGGCTTTGCACTGGGCCTTATAATGGCCGTATTGACCACATTGAAAACAAGCCTGCTTGCCGGGACCTTTCTGGGCTGACGAGCTGAGTTGTTGTATAGCCGCCAAGAGGTTCTGTTCCCTCTCTGTATTTGAGACTGTCAATTTTTCCAGCGCCTGTACAAGCTGGCGGTCCCTATCCTGGGCAGTGCAAACCAACTGTGCAATCGGATTTTCCGGGGGCAGGTCCATTAACTTGTCTATGACGTCCTCCAAGGGGGCCTCCGATGGCAGGGATGCGACCGCAGCTGCCTCCCTGGAGCGCAGGCCTTCCTTAACCAACTGCTTAATGAGTATGTCCATTCCAGGGCCGCTGCCTAGGGTCCTATGGACCATCTCCTGAACTTGGTTAACAAAAGAAAGGGGGGTCTGATCAGGTCTTTGTTTCAGGCCAACTAATTTAGGGCCCCCTGTCATACCCTTGGCAGAAACCTTCTCCCAGGCCGCTATGTGTGCGGCCTTGACATCATCTAATTCTAACTGCCCATAGGCTGCCTGCACGGCCGGGTTGGAAAAATGGCCAGTGCCACAAATTAAGTGCTCAGTGTCTTGAGGGGCCCTGCCGGGTCTAAGTCGGGCCAAATGCCGGGCCTCCCTCTTCACTTGTGCCTGGAAGGCAAGATGCATAGCACGGTCTAGACAGGACATAGCTAGCTCGTCAAAATCCCCCGGGGTCCAGGGGTGAGCGGTCACTAGGTTCATAAGTAGCCTCCTAACATAAGGTGAAGAAGGGCCATACTTAGTCACCGCCTCTTTGAACTCTTTCAGTGTCTTATATGGGATGGGAGAATGAGTACGCTGACCCGTAAGGGGATCAGTCAAAATGGGATAGACATCCCAAGACGCGAAGTCCACCTCCGCGCCCGCCTCCGCCGCCACACAGAGGCTCCGCCTTATTAACCCCTCTCCCTCACAAATATTCGCCTCTCGCCTTTTCTCATAATGAGGAGGCGGGGGCGGAGGGCAGGGAGGGGCGACATATGCGGAACTAGCAGCGAAAGACGGGGCAGGACAGTAATTGCCTGGCAAACAGGAGGTGCTTGGTGGCAAGGCGGAGGTAAAGGGCGCGGAAGTGGGGAGCACGCCCCCTGC
>NW_027186826.1:2646-14719 GCF_028583685.1 Petaurus breviceps papuanus | reverse complement strand
TTAGCCTAGGGGCAGGGAAGATCTTCCAAATTTGCATTCCCATTACAGGCTCCTAGCTTTTCACAGAGGGTTTGGGTCAAACCCAGAGCCTAGAGTTGGTGAGGTGGGTAAATTCTGCGGCCCCCAGCCCTACGTCCTGGTCCAGGCTCATGTGACTCCCCTCCCAGGGCCAGCTGAGTAAAGGGCCCATGGTGGGCGGAAGCCCCTGAGAGCCCCTTCTCTCTTAGGCGGTGTGCGCTGATGCTTCATTACCCCAGACTGATCTAGAATTCTAGGCCAGTGACAAGAAAGAGCTAACCCCCATCTGTAGTTTTGGAATGTGTCTGGCCATGGATGGCCTTTGGTTTCAGCCCTGGGGTTGCCTTTAGCTGGTGGGGGAGGATCCTGCTCCAAGGCAGCCTTAACCTGGGGCTCCACACCAAGCCCTCACCTGGCCCTGTGTCCAGAGTGCTGAGGACAGATGCACTCTTGCCTTCAGGATCCCAGGATGAGGCAGGTCTGCTAGAGCCTGGGGCTCATTGCTTTGGGTGAAATAGCCCTTTGCCTCTGAGATCTGGCACCAAAACAGTCCCTCCTTTTTAGTTGCTGTCTTGGTGCTGAGGTTGGGACCCTGGTGGATCTGGAGCTTGTAGCTGTGGGGCAGCCTCAGTTGGGCCCAGGGCAGTCAGGGTAAGAGCCCCCCCAGAAGGTCACACCATCCGGACCTTCCTCAGCACGCTGCCATAGGATGATGGGGCTTCTGGCCCTGGTCTTGGGCTTCTCAGGCCACCGGGCCCTTGGTGATGGACGATGTGGGACCTCAGCTCGAGCCGAACCATCAGGATGTTCTGGGGAGGCCCACCCCCAAGTCAGGGCACTGTCCTCCCTCGCCTGGTCATCGGGATGTAAGTACAGCCAAAGCAGGGACAGTGTGGCACCACACACAGCAGCCTATTGGCCAGGCTGGGTCACCAGCCCAGATGAGGGCTCTGAGAATGGCCCAACCCTTGGAGAGCTACTCTTCTTTCTCAGGTGAGCTTCCATTTGCTCCAAATAGAATGTGTGCGGACCCTGTTACTTACGCACTGTCTTCCCCTCCAGAACGGGACTAACCTCTGCCTGCCTCTTTATCTCCAGTGCTTAACTTAGTGCCTGGTTCCCAGTAAGCGCTTAATAAATTCTTGTTGACTGACAGACCCACTCAGACTGTGATGGACAGACAAGCATAGCCTTGCTGAATCTGTGCCCTGATTCTGGCTGCCCATGCATCGATGACGCATTTGGGGTGTGGATGAGCCCAGACCAGAGTGCGAGGGATCAGGGACAGCTTGGGTCAGATCTGGGGACTGAGTGATCCCTGACAGAGAGTGGTACCTGAGCATTCTGGGGCTCCCATCCCGCACTGAACAAGGCTTGGCCTGGCATGGAAGGAAGATAAGACTCCAGTCCAGGAGTGGGAAGAGGTGGGCCCCCACGCCTTACAGCCTAGTCTCAATGCAGGGACAGCGGGTGGGAGGCCTGGGTGTTGGTGAAGCTATGGTTGCACTTTTCCTCCCTCAAGCCTCTTTGGAGGAGACAGCCTGGTGGTCATGTCCTCCACTCCCATCCCCCTAATACTCTGGACTAAGAAAGCCAAGGACATTCCTTTAGTTCCCCACTAAGCCTCAGGGCTCTGGTCAGCCTCCCCACTACTAAGGGGTGGGCATCGGGGGCTCAGCCAAGGCTAGGTGCAGCCCTTAGATGGCCCAATTGTGGCAGGAGGGGAAGGGGCTGCCCCGGCCAAGGCTCGCTGACTCAGGCAAGGCAAGACTAGGCCTGGCAGATTCGAACCCGAAGCAGCTTCTGCTTTTTGGTTGTTGTCTGGTGGAGTGCCAGCTCCTTGGTCTGGGGCATGAGCTGTGCTTTGGGATGACAGAGGGCAGAATGGCTTTGGGTAAAAGGGGAGGGTGCAGTGTGGTCATTGCTCACAGTTGGCTCTCTTGCAGAGAATCAAGCCATCGGAAGGGGGAGCGGATGTTCTGGTACTGGGGCTGGTGATTGTGGGAACCTGGGGGCCTCTATATGCCCAGAGGCTGCAGCTTTGCCTGGGCTCCTGTGGGATGAGCAGGGTCACAGCCTTCCCTGATGCTTGGGGCATGGCCAGTTGTGGATTTGTGGTTGAGACGTCATACCTCCTCAGCCCTGGGCTTGAGTCCTTAGGGAATTTCGGGATGGCTGTCAGTGGCCAAGGGAAAATGGAAGCTGATGTCCAGGGCATGGCCTGGTAACAGCTCATGTCCTCAATCTGAGAGCAATGTGTGGTCCTGGAAGAGGATGGCCCTGGCCTGGACATAGCCATTCCCTCAGCCAGAGTCCCCAGTGTCCCAGTGTCTGACAGTCGAATAACATAGACGTGACCCAATTTTCAAGGGATCCAAAGCACAGTCTTGGCCCTGGGGTGCTGGGAGACTTTTCTGGTTTGATCAGGGCTATGGCCTTGTCCTCACAGACTTCCCTCCCTCTAGTAGCCTGCCCCTCAGTTATGCTAAGGTGCTCCTGGCCTGAGGGGGTTTGAGTTTGTTTCCCAGGGGTGGTGTGAGCTGGGCAATGAGACCTCCCAGTGCAGCAAGCCTGTAATCTCAGAATGATAAGACCTGGGGGAGAGGGGACTAAGGCCCATGGACTGGCCTTAGGATGACCCTAGCCTTCTGTCTTGAGTTGAGAATGGGCCTTGCTATGGCCTGAATACATGTGTCCTCTTCCACACTTTGTCCCCTCAGATCACAGGGACCTAGGATATCATCAGCCTGAAGCTCTGGTAATGGAAGGGCTTGGATCCCATGGTCTAGGCCCCACCCGGTTTCAGACCATTGTTCAGGCCATCTCGTCAATGGGACCCAAAGGCAGGGGATTTGTGGGCTGCCGTTCAGGGTAAAATAGAGCTTTAGCTCTGTTATCTGGGCCCAAAGCTGCTTGTACCTTTTGGTTCCTATCTGGACACTGCCCAACCTTAGTGTGGCTGAGGATTGTCTAGCCATGGCCTCAGCCTGGTGAACAAGGAGCAGCCTTGGGGTTTTCAGTTGTGACTTCTGCTTGGGTTCAGATCAGGTGTCAGTGCAGCCGCAGTCTGGTGACAGTAGGATGATGGTGTTACAGGTGTGGCCTTGGTCCAGTCATTAGCCAAAGCATAGAGGAGCCCAAATGGCCTCCATCCTTGATGCAAGGGCCAGGTCTTTGTGGACTTTCAGGATGGCAGTCAGAAGCCTGTGAGGCGCTCTTGAAAGGCCAGAGTTCTGGGCTTGGCCATCCCCCAGTGATAGTGGAAGGCGCATGCAGCTGACCCCAGGCTAAAGCGTGGTTTTTCCCTTGGCTGTGGCCTCCTGGGGGCCATGGCGACGTGATGAGGGTACAGGCAAAAGGACTGAGTGGGGAGGGGCCCTCCAGGAGCATCCGAGCTGAGAAGAGGCATTCCATCTGCACCCGCCCTTTTCCAGGCCTCTTTGAGATCCATAAGGCTCATGTGGGACAAGTTGCCTCTGCTTTGGAGATCCCCCCACTCCTGCTTGTGTCCTTGTCTCACCTCCTTTCTGGAGCCCTCCACACTTGAAATCTGCAGTCTCTGGGTGTATGATTCGATAAATGATCTGTGCCCTGTGGCTGACCACAAGCTCCACCTGGCTGGAGGTAGTGGGGCCACGTGACCCAGTAAGGTCCTGTGTGGAATGGTAGAAAGGTGGTGGTGGGCGAAGTGCCCCAATCAAAGAGGTGTTCTAGAGACCCCTGTCTCCCCTCCACCTCACACTGTGGAGATGGGGCTTGAGGGCAGCCCTCACAGAGCATGTGCCAGGGACGGGGCCCTGCCGCTGGGCACTCTTGGAGCCTAACAAGGTCTACAGAAGCTTCCTTCTTAGGATTTCAGTAAGATAAAGTTATGGCTGGCCAGTCAGGCCCTGTTGGAGCCATGGGTTTGTGGCTCTGGGTGAGATGTAGCTTCAGGCGTGCTGGTGGGAGCTCTGGATCTGGAGCCTGGGCAGCTAGGCTGCTCCACCCCATCAGCGTTGAGTGGTGATAGCTCACCTCTCTCTGGTCTGATGAGTGATCCATGGTGCAGCATGGCCTTCTTAGTTCAAAGCTGGAACCTTTGAACAAGAAACCAGGACCCTTGTGAAGGTCCCTGGGGCTCAGGTAGTTGGGTAAAAGCAGGAAGATGAAGAGGATAACCAGGAAAATGGAAGTGCCCTGAGGGCAGGGACTATTTAATTTTTGTCTTTGTACCCCCAGCATGTGGCACGGTGCCTGGCACACAGTAGGGGCTTAATAGAAGCTTTTTGAACCGAAAGGAATCGAAGTGAGTGTGGCCCTTTGGGGACCTCTGGTGGGGAGCTTATTCATCCTCAACTGAATTGCCAGGGCCCAGGGGTCAAAGCCTGGGGATGCTCTGGCAGATGGTGGCATTTACCACCCAGTTGGTAAGACTGGCTTCTGGTGTCTAGGCAGGCACCCTTCCTGGTCCTGTGCCTGGCCCTGCGAGGATGGGGAGGATGACTTCAGTCCAGTTGGGGATGGTCAGCTTGAACTGTAAGCCCAAGGACTGGTGCTCTCAGCCTAGCATTGAAGAGCCTCTGTCAGTGTCATTGCCCTTGGGGCACCGTCCTTCCAAGCCAAAGGAGCTCGACTAGCTACTCCCTGAGTCTGACCTGCCGTATCCCTGCACCCTGCCTTTGCTCAGCCTGGCTTCCCCACATCTCAAGTCACATGTCCTCAGTTTCCTGGCCTCTATGCAGGCATTTTCTGGGTCCCACCTGGTGTCAGAGCTCTCTCCTTCCAGAGATGACCTTAGATGAAGACACCTGTGATGTTCTTTCCACAAGGGGACTGGGGGCTGCCTATGGTGACAAACCTCGTGTTTCTTTAGCCACAGAGGAATGTGTGTTTAAAAAGAGCAGAGACTTATTAAATGCTGATTATTAAATGAGATTTGCGAAGTGCTTTGTAGACATCTGATTTGATCCTCTGCACACTCAATTTCATTTTACAAATAAGGAAACTGAGGCTCGGGGAGCCTTCCCAGAGCCCCACAGCTGGGGAGGGTCATCCTGACTTTGGGGCCCTGGAACAGAATCCAGCTTGTCCAAAGCCAGCCCTGGTTCTGCAGATGAGCTGCCCTCTCCAGAAGACTGTGGGACCATGTGGACTGAAAGTCATTCTTGAAGAACATCGTCACTGGGTTTAATGACCTTTAGAGGATGGAGGACTTGCCAGATCACCTTTCAGGACCACCCACCCTAGTACCCTGATCCAGCCCCATCTTCCAGGGCTTGTATGGTAACCAGAAAAACTCAGAGTGACTTTGGAGAGCCGTCCCCAACCCTGACCATTTGTTTGGGCATAGAAGGGACCGGAGAAGAGAGGAGAGGAGAGCCGGGACTGGGACACACCACAGCGTATGTGTTTCTGACTCTGGTACAAGGTTTTGTTTTTTTAGGTCTCCAAACCAAACAAATCCGGGTCAATACGACCCATCCCAAGCCAACCCAACTGCTATATGTGAAGCACTCTACTGGAGACTAAAGACACCCCTCAAAATTAAAACAGTAATAACGCCGTTCCTCTCTGAAGGAGCTTGCAATCTGCTGAGATGATACAATATGCAAATAGAAAGCATATGTGATCATTTGATGATGACTGAGAGAAGGGTAACACCTAAAGGGATCAGGAAAGCTTTGCTCTAGGATCTCTGAGCTCAGGTTTAAAGAAGCAGCTAGAGATTCCAAAAGGCAGAGGTGAAAAGGGCGTGAATTCCAAAAGAAGGGAAGACAGTGCAAAGACTTGGAGGTGGGAAATGATGTGTCATACATACAGGAAGAGGAGTTCGGCTGGAATAGAGAGTAATAGGCTTGGAAAAGGAGCGTGTAATCAGGTTGTGAAGGGCTGGATTAATCAACAAGCATTTATTAAGCACCTACTGTGTCCATCTCTGTGCTAGGCTCTGGGGATCCAAGCCCAAGGAAGGAAACCATTCCTGCTCACAAGATGCTTACACTCTAATGAGGAAGACAAGCACGCCTCTGAATTCATACAACCTAGACATAAAGTGAATTGACACAAATGTGTATAAAGTAGCTAAAGACAATAGCAGCAATGCTGGAGCGAGGAGATCTTAGAATAGAGGCCATAGGGAACCAGGGAAAGTTCTTAGGCAAATGAAACAAGGCACTAAAGCCTTCCACTGTGACCATTAGGAGGACTTCAGGATCCTTCCTTTGGATCATGATCACAGAATCACAGAACTGCTAGGAGCTGCAGAGGAAAGCTATTGAATGCTGGTATCTTGTTTTCACAAAAGGAGGAGAGCTGCCTGAATTGGAGCAGGAAGCATTTAATGTCTTTTTATGCCTTGCACATAGTAGGTGCTGAATAAATGCTTGCTGATTTGTTCACAGTGACTCATTTCCTTCCCTGGTTCTACCTACCTCTCTGTCCCCAGCTTAAATATCTGACTCTTGGCATTTCTGACATAAACCCAAGGGGGATGGGGCCCTTGGATTCTGTCTTGTTTTGGTAGCAAATGCCTGGGAAGCACCAAAGAGTTTCGTCCCAGGTTTCTTTTAAAGCAGACCCATTTCCTCGGATCCGAGAGTCATGGAATCTAGCTGCCAACAACCCATGTGTATTATGGTAAATGCTTCCATCCTCAGCCTATCCAGAAGTTTTAACATTTGATTAAGCCCTAAACTCTCTGTTAGGATAATAGATCTAGCACTGAAGTATGTGCGCCAAAATCATAATTCAAAGAGAATTCCTGCCATTGCACAGATGGTGAGACCTGTCCAGAAGACCCCAGAGCAGTCGCTGGCTGTGCTATGTGCTATCTTGACCATCCCTGTCCCCAGCTTGAAGTCACTCATTGGGCACACGTTCTACTGTACTCCACCTCTGAAATCATGACCATTAAATGGTCCTTTTGAAAATAACGTTTCAATAGTTATTCATAACATTCAGAATTCAGTGCTAACAGTCTTCACTTTCACTAGTGTCTGTCAATAGGATAAGAAGAGAATCTGCAGTCGTGTTCTCAAGTGGGAACAGCTTCTAAAAATCATCCTCTTTACCTGCTCAAAATGTGCCTGCCCACCCTAAGTCCTGCAGGCTGGCTGCCCTAGAGGAGGACTCATCCTCCGGTGGGGTCCCGGGGACCTTCGTCAACCTAAATAAAGGCATAGAGGACTTGAGAACAGTGACCCAGCCCATGGGTCCATGACCCAGCCCATCTTTATGGTTCAAGTGTGTCTGTAGTGGCTGCTGTCCTGGTGGGGTTTCCCATAGGGGATAATGATGATAGAATGCAGACCTTCCAAGGTGGGACTTCAGGAACCAGCCTATTCGACTGATGGACTAGAGGAAAAAGAATGCCCTCTACAATGTATCTGGCAGTCTTTGCTCGAGGACCTCGAGTAAGGTGGAAGCCACTGCCTGTGCCCATTGTGCTTTGGACATCAAGCCTACCCTTCTTGCCTTGGACCCGTTACTCTTGACCATGATCTTTGCAGTGGAGAGCCTATCTAAACCCCTTCAAATATCTAGACAGAATGTGCCCACCCAAAGATAAGAGCCCCTAGCTCCTTCAAAGTGGTCCTCGTAGGGCAAGAGTTTGAGGCCCCTCACAATCACATGTGTTCCAGAGTGTGATAGTAGTAGCAATAACTGAGCCACATGGCCTGACATTTATGAGAGTCCAATAAAATTTGATTTGAGGAAACTTGCTTTTCTTGTGATAGGCTATCTCTTTTCTTGACCTATGCCTTCCTCCTTCCTGACAATCTCTCCCTTTTCTGGAATTTTCTATGCCTGGGAATTTCCATGCTAGAAGTTTTCATGCCTGATTGCAGCCTTGCTGCCTACAACTGTTGGCTATGACACCAGAAACAGGAACCCAGTAATAAACCCAGTAGAAGCCCTGTTTCTTGCTATAACCCTGGACCTGGCCTGTTGTGTGGCTGACCCAGGAGGAGCCAAGCTAGAACACACACAGAACCCACTTTCTCCTTAGTCTTAGAGGTCCTGTCTCCTGGCTTGGTGGAGGTAGTGACCTTGACTGGTGAAATCCTGAAAAGGAATCACCTCAGGAGTGGAAGCTGGGAATGGCCAACCTAGGGAGACCCTTTCCTAGGCTTCCCCTGCTGAATCCCCTTCATCCTACCCTGGTTCGCTGAATGCTGTGGCTGCAAGTGCCTAGGTTACCTCTGCTTTCCACACAGTGTTCTCATGCATGCCTGCTTGTCACTGTAAGTCTCACACCTTTGTTCACATGCATTAAAAGGTACTAATTAAAAATGGTTGGCATTTTAGCATCACTGACTAGTCTGCTCTAGTGGCTAGAATAAGTAGGATGGACAGAGACTGATAGCTGTGGTTTGTTTCCCCCATTTCTTCCTCAAATTAACTGTGCCACATTAAGTAGTGTAAGTGTTGCTGCCCACTCCATCCAACAGACGAGGAAGCTGTAGCTGTAGCACGGTGACATTAGGGGGTATTTACCCAAGCTCACAAAACAAGCAAGTGGCAAAGCAGGAGCCCGGGAGGCTGGCCTGTCATCCAGTACCACGCTGGGCGCATGGCAGGCTAAAGCCATGCAGTTAAGTGAGCTGATACGCGGTCTAGGAATGTGACTGGAAATGCATCCCCTCTGGAATTCAGAAGGTGCGGAATTTGTTCTAGTCACTGCAGAAGCATGGAAGAAAATCGTGGACCCAGAAAGGGGATTTTCAAATCTCCTGAGACGTACAACAGTGGTGTGGACTTGGAGGGCAGGGGGACCTCACCATCTGCACCGTAGGATGGAGGAACCACAGTTGGAAGGAATCCATGCTAATCTACACATGTAACATTTCTGTTCATGGATGTAGATTACATGTATGTACAAATATATTGATATAGATGTACGTACAGATGGTACAGAAATAATGTTGTCGCTCTTCTGTGGTTTCAGTTGTATCCGACTCTCCGACTCCATTTGGAGTTTTCTTGGCAGAGATACTGGAGTGGTTTGCCTTTTTCTTCTCCAGCTCCTTTTACAGATGGGGAAACTGAGGCAAGCAGGTTTGAGTGACTTGTCCAGGGTCATGCAGCTAGTAAGAGTGTGAGACCAGATTTGAACTCAGGAAGATAAGGCTTCCTGAATCCAAACCTGGTACTCTATGCACTATGGCACCCCCTAGCACCCATAGATAAGACAGACAGACAGATATACCTATAGATAGATGGATGTAGACAGAGATGAGAGGATAAACCATGGGACTCTGACCATCATTCCCTCTGGAGTAGAGAAGTGAATCTGGAAAAGGAGGCCTGTGGATAGCAGGGGAACCCACAGCAAGCATCACAAAGAAGAGAACATGAGGCAACTCCCTCTGGGGGTGTGTAGAAAAAGGGCACTCATCTCTCCAAGGATTTGGTACCTGACCCTCTGACATGTCTAGTTAGGTCCCTCCTAACCCAAATGGGAGGGAAAGAGAACAAGCATTTAGAATGTGCCTACTATAGGTCAGGCATTGCACTACGCAGTTTTTTTTACAAGCATCTCAAATGATCTTCACAACAACCATGCAAAGCTGATGGCATTGTTATAACAGAGGTTAAATGACTTGGCCAAGAGCACTTGGTAAATATTTGAGGGCAGATTTTCACCCAAGTCTTTCTGACTCCAACCCCAGGACTCTTTTCATTAAGCCACTGGCTACCTCAAGTATCCACTCTGGTGACAGGGCATGGCCAAGAAGAGACAAAAATAGCAAAGGTATGAGGGTCCAGCCCACTTCTATCTAGCCCTAGCAGCTTGCACCATTTCAGAAGTCTCAACTGCAGTGGGGCTACCTTCATCCATTGAAGATGACTGGTCATTGCAGCACATTGCTAAAAGCAAATCACCACTTCTGATTAGGAAGGAACCTCCACAGCCATCTAGTCCAACTCAAACCTGAAAAAGAATTCCTGTCACAGCCTACCCAGCAAGTGACCTTCCAACCTCTGCTTAATCTCTAGTGAGAACCCACTTCCTCCTGATGTAATCCATCCCATTTTTGTATGAGTATTATATTTATAAAACCTAACAATTATATAGCATTCACTATGTGCCAGGCACTTTATCTCATGTGATCCTCACAACTACCCTGTGAGGGAAGTACTTTTGCCATCCCCACTTCATACATAAGTAAACTGAGGCACAAGCTAAGTGATTTGTCCAGGGTCATACAACTAAGATAAGTCTGAGGCTGGATTTGCACTCAGGCCTTCCTGACCCTATGCCCAGTGCTCTATCCACTGCATGACTGAGGTTATCAAGTTTTTCCTGACATCAAATCTAAATTTGACTCTTGTGCCTTCTACCCATTGCTCCTAGTTCTACCTTCCATAGCCAAATGAGATATGACTCAATCACATGAAAGGCTTCAAATATGTGAAGACAGCTATCATGTCTCTCTCCTCCAAGCTAAACATACGCAGTTCCTTCAGCTGATCCTTATGTGGCATAGACTTATGCCATGAGTCAAGACACTTAATTATTTTAGTGTCTTTCTCTATTCTTAGAAGCTATGAATTTCTTTTTTTTTTTTAAAGCAATCAGGGTTAAGTAACTTGCTCAAGGTTACACGGCCAGTTATTTCTGGGTGTGGTGCTGAGTATCTGAGCCCAGATTTGATCCAGGTCATCCCGACACTGGAGCCGGTGCTCTTACTCGCTGAGCCACCTGGCCGCCCCTAAGCAATTGGGGTTAAGTAACTTGCTGAAGGTTACACGGCCAGGTGTTTCTGGGTGGGTGCTAAGTGTCTGAGCCCCGGATTCCATCTCCAGGTCTTCTCAACACTGGAGCTGGTGCTCTTACTCGCTGTGCTACCTGGACGCCCCTAAACTATGAATTTCTTAATGAAGCCAAAGACTGAATTGGCTTTTTTGATTGCTCCATACTCACTTTAAGTTTTCAGTTCACTGAAATTCCCAGGTCTTTTTCAGATAAATTTTCTAACCCCATCTTGTACTGGTGAAGTTGATTTTAAGTGTAATACTTTATATTTATTTCAATTAATGTCACCTGATTAGATTTGGCTCAAGGTAAGAGAAAGGATTATTGAATTTTCCACTTAATTATTCATTCTTCAATTGCCCTTTATTGAAGATAACTTCTACTTCACTGTGGTCCACAAAATATGTGTTTTATATTTCTGCTTTTCTGTGAGATTTTTAAGTTCTAATGATCAATTTTTATAGGTGCCATACACAACTAAGAAATATGTATATTCCTTTATATTCCCATTCAAGTTTCCAGATATTTATATCTAGTCCTTATAAAACTTTATTCCGATCCTTAACTTATCCCTTACTATTATAGTTCTATTGTCTATTTCTCTATATAACTTACTTAACTTTTAAGTATTTAAATGCTATATTATTCAGTTTGTGTATATATATGCATACACACATGTATATATGTACACACATATACATATATATGTATGTATATACTATTGATATTAACATTGCAATACTTTTCAGCATAATGTAGTTTACCTATTTATCTCTTTTAATCAAATACTTTTAGGCTGTTGCCTTGTCTGAGATCGCTATTGTTACCCTTTTTTTTTTAATTTTGCTTTTTTGGAGGGGAGAAGGCAGGGCAATTGGGGTTAAGGGATTTGCCCAAGGTCACACAGCTAGTAAGTGTTAAGTATCTGAGGCCAGATTTGGACTCAGGTCCTCCTGATTCCAGGGCCAGTGCTCTATTCACTGTGTCAGCTAGCCAGCCCCCATTTTTTAAAATTTTTTTTTAATGCTTTATTAACTTCTGATTTACATCATTCTTTTCCACCAGATTTTGAGTTACAAATTTTCTCCCCGTTTTTCCCCCACCCGTCCCCCCAAAACAGCAGTCCCACAGGATATCCCCACCTCCAATCTGCTCTCTCCCATACCCGTTTCAACTTTTCCAGTGGATCTCTATGCCTCAGTGCCTGTATATCTTTTTTTCTTAATAACATGTAAGATGGTATCAATAATAGTATATATATATATACACACACACACACACACACACACACAATCACACACACACACACACACA
>NW_027186826.1:0-2546 GCF_028583685.1 Petaurus breviceps papuanus | reverse complement strand
CCCCCCCCCCCCGCCACCCACTCCCACTGGGGAGACAAGCAGTTCAGTATAGGTTGTACATGTGCGGCTAATGCAAAACAATAACATAGTAGATGTATTGTAAAAGACTGACTATATTTCCCTCCCTCCTATCCCACCTCCCACTTGTTCTATTCTCTACTTTGATCCTGTCCCTTTTCAAAAGTGGGTGCTTCCAACTTCCCTCCCCCCCAGCCTGCCCTCCCTTCCATCATCCCCCCTCACATCCCCTTCCCCCCCTATTCTCCTGGAGGGTGAGATCCCCTATTTAGTGTGTATTTCCCTCCCTCCTCAAGCCAGATTCAATAGGAATAAGGTTGACCCATTCCCTTTTGCCTTCCTATTCTTCCCCTCCATTGTAACCATTTTCCCTTGCCTCTTCTGTATGAGATAGTTTGCCCCACTCTGTCTCTCCCCATCTCTTCTCATTATATTCCTCTCACCTCTTAATTTCACCTCTTAAGTATCATCCCTTCCTGTTAAATTGGTCCAGTGCCCTCTATATATGTATACCTGTAAACGTATATACACACATTCACATATATATTCATATGCCCACATACCCTCATATAAAGACATATATATATATATATATATATATACACACACACACACACATACATATATATATATATACATATATATTTCTAATCCCTTCAACTACTGAGAAAAGTTTCATAAGTCACAATTATTGTTTTTTCCATGTAGGAATGTTAATAGTTCAACTTTGGCGAGGTGGCTCAGTGAGCAAGAACACCGGCCCCAGTGCTGGGACAACCCAGACACTCAACACCACACCCAGAAACAACAACTGGCTGAGTAACCCCGAGCAAGCCACTCAACCCCGATTGCTTTAAAAAAAATAGTTCAACTTTGATAAGTTCCTTATGATTTCTTTTCCCTGTTTACCTTCTCATGCTTCTCTTGCTTCTTGTATCTGAATGGCAAATTTTCTATTCAACTCTGGTTTTTTCAGCAAGAAAGCTTGAAAGTCCTCTATTCCACTGAATGACCATATTTTCCCCTGAAACACGATACTCAGTTTTGCTGGGTAGGTGACTCTTGGTTTTAATCCCAGCTCTCTTGACCTCCAGAATATCACATTCCAGGCCCTTCGATCCCTCAGTGTAGAAGCTGCCAGATCCTGGGTTATCCTGATTGTGTTTCCACAATATTCAAATTGTTTCTTCCTGGCTGCTTGTAATATTCTCTCCTTAATCTGGGAATTCTGGAACCTGGCTATAATATTCCTAGGAGTTTTCTTTTTGGGATCTTTTTCAGGAGGTGATTGGTGGAGTCTTTCAACCTCTATTTTGCCCTCTCGTTCTAAAACATCAGGGCAGGTTTTTTTTGAGAACTTCCTGGAGGATGTTTTCCAGGCTCTTACTTTGGTCATGGCTCTCAGGCAGTCCAATAATTTTTAAATTATCTCTCCTGGATCTATTTTCCAGGTCAGTGGTTTTTCCCATGAGATATTTCACATTGCCTTCTATTCTTTCATGTGTTTGGATCTGTTTAACAGCATCTTGATTTCTCATAAAGTCATTAGCTTCCATTTGCTCCAATCTAATTCTGAAGCAATGATTATCCTCAGTGAGCTTTTGAGATTCTTTTTCCATCTGGCAAATTCGACTTTTTAAGGCATTCTTCTCCTCATTGCCTTTTTGAGCCTCCTTTGCCATTTGAGTCAGTCTGTTTTTTAAGGTATTATTTTCTTCAGTCAGGCTGTTGACTCTCATTTCATAATTTTCTTGCATTGTTCTCATTTCTCTTCCCAATTTTTCCTCCACTTCTCTTATCTGCTTCTTAAGGTCCTCTATGGCCTGTAACCAGCTTGTATTTTCCTTTGAAGCTTTTGGTGCAGGAGTTCTGACTTCACTGATTTCCTCCTGTTCCATACCTTGCTCCTTCTTATCCCCAAAATAGGAGTGTAATGTTGGAATCTTCTGTCTGCTTTGTTTCCTTTGCCTGCTCATTTTGCCACTCAATGATTTGACTTTTGGTCTTTTTGCCACAGTAGGACTCTGCCACCAGACAGGGGAGTTTTCATCCCAAACGCTGGGGTTTTCTCAGCTGCCGGAGGTATTAGATGGGTGCCCTCTCTGAGGTCTCCACATGCTCTGGCAAGCTGGACACACACCCCAGGACCTCCACCCTAGACTGCAATCCAGATCCAAGCAGGTTAAAGCAAGAGCGATGACCCCTCAGACTGGTTCTTGGTCCCCCTACACTCTGCAGGCCAGGAGCTGAAGCCGCCACGTGGTGCTGGCAGGCTGTGCTGGTGTCTCAGAGGCTTCTTGCCCCGGGGGTAAAAGCCACGCACTCCCACTTACTGGGTCCCAAAGTCCAGACTGCACTGGCCTCTCACCTTGTCCTTCGCATCTATGTGTTGATAAATCTGGAAATGGCCACAGCTGCTGCTGATCTGGAGTCCCTCTGGCAGGAGGCTGGTCAGGCCTGCCCTGGAGCTAAAGCCTCGGCATGGGGCTGGGCTCGGCTCCCAGAGCGCTGAGCTGGCCGATTCCTGC
>NW_027186825.1:322-10868 GCF_028583685.1 Petaurus breviceps papuanus | reverse complement strand
TTTCTTTCTTTCTTTCTTTCTTTCTTTCTTTCTTTCTTTCTTTCTTTCTTTCTTTCTTTCTTTCTTTCTTTCTTTCTTTCTTCCTTCCTTCCTTCCTTCCTTTCTTTCTGAATTACTTTTAATTGAATCTTTATAGGTATTTTTTGAGCTTTAGTAGATTGACCCTTAAGTATTTTATACATTTTATAGATGTTCTGAATGGCATTTATCTTTTTATTATTCCATCTTAGATTTTGTTATTATATAAAATGTTATATAAATATTATATAAAATACTGTTGATTTTTATGGGTTTATTTTGTATCCTGAAGCTTTGCTCAAGGTATTAATTGTCTCATTCATTATCTTTGTTGATTTCCTAGGAAATGTAAATTAGCATTTATATCTTCGGCAGATAGGAAGTCTTTATCTCCTTTTTGTCTATCTTTATTATCATTTTCTTGTCTTATTTCTCTTGCTATCATATCTATAGATATAGCAAACAGTAGTTGGGAGAGTAGATATCCTTGCTTTACTCCTGTATTTATTGGGAAAGTTCCTAGTGAATCTTTAGTGAATATGATGCTTGCTCTCAGTTTCAGTTAGATTTCTTTATTATGTGTAAAAAAATATTCCTTTGTGCCTATATCTATTGTTCTTAAAGAGTTAGCTACCTTCTATGCCTTAAGTCCACTTCTCTTTATGGGACAGTGCTGATACATTGTCAAGGAATATCTGGCTTTATGGATTTACTCCATCAAAATCAGATTGGATTTTCTACCTCCAGGCATAGCTCTCCTCCTTCCTGAACTTGATAAATTTCACTGAGCCCTATTCTTTTTACCTTGGCATGATGGTGCTAGCCTTCCATGGAGCCAAATGAACATGCTTACATATGTATGAAGTAGTGTTTACTCCTAACATAGAATCAATCAATCAATCAATAGACTATTACAGGGGAAAATGCATAGTAATAAAATATCTGCCAAATAGTTGTCCAGCTGCATAACTTCTAGACACCAGAAGGCAGAGATAATGTTTTAACTCACCACTGGAGGGAATTTGGTTCACATTTGGAATAAGACAGATGGAGGTACATTGAGAGTTAGGGCAGGAACTCTCATCTACTCAGTGTTTGAAACAAAGCATCCTGAAGCAACTCTTGAATTTTCGTGTTTGGGCATCCAATGGCTTCATGATGACTCATCTGTAGGAATGTTAGGGATTGGTTGTTAAATTATCCCAAAGCATTTTATAGCTAGAAAGGGCTCTGTAGAGTCTCAATGTTGACTTGTGGACCTGTTTGTAGGGTTATTTGAGGAATCCAAACTTCATGCCTCAAAAGGACACAGTGGTAAGAAACCCATAAATGCTCACCTCTCTAGATGTTAGCCTTCTGCCCCCTCTCCTCAAATTATCTTATATTTATACAACATATGGCTGAAGAACTCTGAAAAATAATAGATAAGGATTTTCTCAAAGGACTGAGGGACAGAAAGAGGAAGTGAACTGGTTATTGGCAAGGGTTGATGGGCAGACTGTCCGTGGGCTCCATTCCACTCTCTTGATATGGGGAGAGAATGAAGACCTCTAGCCATTTGGTGGACCCCCTGTGGTGAAGGGTATAGCTGAGAGTCTAGAAACTCTGGTAGACTCAGGAGCTCCCACATCAAGGAGATGACAGAACCATTGGAATATTCTGGGGTGTGTGCATTGTAGCCTCCCAGGAGACTGGAAGCTTCTCTAGGGCAGGGACCATTTGAGTGTTGTCTAGATACCCCTTCCTCCTAGCCAAGTCATCTGTACACAGTAGGTGCTAAATAAATGTATACTGGATTGAATTGGATAATCACAGTTCATCACCATCTTGGACTAGACAGTAGTCTGAGTATTCCTGGGCTAATGGACTCTTGTGTTTCTTTTTAGAGACATTACAACATGCTGCTATTTAACAAAGCATAAGCCAAATTCTCCCCAAGGGAGCCTTGAGACCATCTAAATAAATTGCCTGGTTCAGAAGTGGGTTGGCTCTGGTTCCAATATCAGTGTCAGAGCAAGAGATAAAGCATCGAATTGGATGTGGCGGAGTTCCATGCTCCCTCCTCAGTCTCGGTTTGAAATGGCACTCCCTGACCTGGAGGCTCTGACTGGCCCACAGGCCCAGCTCCTTCCCTCAGACTAGCAAAGAGGGTGATAATCACGGGTGGGAAACGCAGCTCTGCCCACCAGGGACAGGCCCGGTCACATGGCTTACAGGGAGCCCCCTTGAGCTGTAGCTAGGCTTGGTCACCATCACACCTGGCTGCCCCTCTGCCCCACCAAGGCCAGGCAAGGCTCTCCCAGCCAAGCTCCTCTCAGGGAAGCAGATGCCCCTGCAGCCACCATGGACGTGGCTCAGCCGGGCGATCCAGGATAGCTGGAGGAAACCAGGATGCGGTGCTATCGCACAGCAATGACCAGCGGCTTTTCCCAGACTCTACCCTCCCAGGTACACACCTGCTCCCTCCCCCCAATCGGACTGGGAGCTCCTTGAGGGCAGGGACTGTCTTTTGTCTCCTTTCGTCTCCCCAGCACTTAGCCGTTCGAAGCACATAGTGGGCACCTAATACATTGTTTTCTGACTGGCTAACTGACCTTCCATCTCTTCTGGCTGACAGGCTCTCAGCAGAGCCCCTACCATCCAGAGCTGCTCCTTCCCTTGGTCTGACAGCCAAGTAGAGAGGACTGGCCAGCAGCTCCGGGATGAACTGTCTAAAGAAAAAAGAATCATTTGAGCCCCGAGTCAAATATGTCAGAGGCCTGATGAGGACAAACTGAGGGAATCTGATTCCTTGGAGAAAATGGACTGTTTTGGGGGCTGAAATCATCATCCCAGGTGTCAGGCTTGAAACATCTCTGTAGGCAGGCAGTGACTTGGCAATAAGCTGGAATCTCCTTCAGAAAACTGATTTCCTCAAACCTTGGCCATAGGAGTTTGGATTCATTGGCTTGAAGATTGCAACCTGCCCTTCCCCCCACAAAACCAAGACAAAACAAATAAACAAAACCCAAACCACCACAGAATAGTAACAGAAGTTTTAACAGGTCCTTGGGGACAGATGAGCCTGGAGTGCCGAGCACAAAACCCAGTGGCAGCTGCCATATTGAGGCTTGTTTTGCTTTATGACTTTTCCTGCAAGGTCTCTTCCTCCCTCCTGTACGCACTGACCTTAGCTTTTTTGGTGCTAATACCTCTTCATCCTCCCCTTGCTGGGCTCCAGTGATTCATCATCCTTCCTTCCCAGTTGTGCTGAGTCCTCCAAGGCTCTATCCTGGACCTTCTCTCTTTCCCTCTCTCCTTTCCTACCTCCTCCTCTTCTCTCTTCTTTTATCTTCCTCTTTTAATCTCCCCAGTCCTTATCTTCCTTCCTTCTCCACCCCCCCCCCCCCTCTCTCTGTCTCCATCTCTCTCTTCTGGGTCACAGAATCTGAGTTGGAAGGATCTCCCACGCCATCCAGTCCAATGGCTATTTAGCCACACCTCCCACAGCTTGTACTTGTGAGATTAAATTTTTGAGCCCAAGGGTAAGACCTTGCCTTTATCCTCATTTGAGCACAAGCCTGTCATTTCCTCAGTGTGGGAAATGTTCTGCTTATGTAGACTCCTTCCCATCTCTTTGTAACCTGCAGTCTTGGGAAACTGCCTAGGGTTCAGGGAAGCCCCCATGGCCACAAAACTGCTGCATGTCAGATGTAGGACTCCACACCAACAGTCTCACTAATCTGCTCCCCCATTTCATGGGGTTCAGTCTGACCCCCAGGGGCTGGGATCCTGACTCTGCATTCAGTGGCATGGTTCTCCCTCCTATGACTTCTGTGAATTCCAATGCATCCAACCCCACTCATGGCATAGTCTTGGACTTAGAGGCTCATGGATTCATCTTCATTTTATGGCCAAGAAACCTGAGATTTGGGGAAGCAGTTAAGGAAGACCAGAGTATTGGACACTGAGTAAGGAAGAACTGAATTCAAATTCTCCTTCAAACACTTACTGGCTTTGTGACCCTGGACAAGTCACTTAACTTCCATTTGCCTCTATTTTCACATCTGTAAAATGGAGATAATAGTAATAGCCCATACTTTCCAGGGTTGTGAAGACAAGTGAGATAATATTTGTACGATGCTTTACAGATGCTATATGGCTATGTATGGCTATGCTGATCAAATGAATTGTGAGAAAACAAGAATGGGAGGCAAGCTTTGAGCAGAGCCTTTCCAACTCCAAAGCCAAAGCTTAGTTCATCTGTTGTCCCCTCCCCTAGCTGCTTCTGCCCTACCCCGTTATCTCTGGTGTACTTTGTAGAGGGTGTGTGTGTGTGTGTGTGTCGGGGGGGGCACTCACACGAGTGCTTGAGAAGATGGGCTTTGGAAGGACGGGGCTATTTAATCCTGCCCCAAGTATCTAGCACACAGCAAGGTGATTTATCCAAGTTATCAATAAAAATGTCAGACTGTACAAAGCCAATGTCCAGATCCCTAGGGTGCTGCTCCAAGCCATCATGGAGACATTAAGGAGTACTCTCTGCGACCAGACTTGTGACATGGTATGAATGCCTGCACTGCACGCTTTCTACCCACATCCCTCCATCTTTCAATTCAATTGAATAAATATTTATTAAAGGCCAGTGGTATACAAGGAAATTAATCAACCAGTCAGTTTTTATTGGCCCAATAACAAAGAATGGAACAATCCCTGTTCTCTGAGCATTCCTTTTATAATGGGGAGACAAAATTGATCTACAACAGAAATCAGGAGTGTTCCACAGAAGGCAGTTTTGGGAGGGTGAGTGAGTACTAAGGAACTGGGGGGGGGGGCAGGAAGGCTTCCTGAACAAGATGCCAGGGCCTGTATGAAGCAGAGAAAGGAGAGCTCAGATCCTGTATGAAGCAGAGAAAGGAGAGCTCAGATCCTAGGAGGAGAGCAGGGGAAAGGGCAGCAGGGAATGATGCACATAGCACTTACTATGTGCCAGGCCTTGGGCTACCAATGGCTTTACAAATATCTCATTGGAGACTCAAAACAACCCTGCGATGTCGGCTGAGAAAACTCAGGCAGTAGCAGTTTCGTGACTTGCCCAGGGTCACCCAGCTAGTGTCTGAGGGCAGCGAACTCACATCTTTCTGACTGGAGCACCAGGTTCGGTGCAGTATGGAACCACCTAGCTGTCTCTGCACGATTCAAGGTGCGGAGGGGGAAGACGGGAGATGGATCCCCAGGGAAGGACTGGGACTCCATACACGAGACTGGCCTTGCTTGGGCGAACCTGGAGCAGCGAAACAGAGGAGCTTCTGGTGTGACCTTGAGGCAAGAGGGTCTTTGATGAGAGTTGAGGTTACACTGAGGAAAAGGCCCCAGAAACTGCTGTCAGTGACCTGCCGTCCTACTGTGGATACAATGTATAGACAAGTAGACACAAAGTATAGAAAAAGGGATACAAAGTAATTGACACACAGAGACAGAGGTAGAAACAGACACAGACAGAGAGAACCTGTAACTCTGGAAGGAGCTGGCACCCGCCCTGAGCTCCCCAGGAAGCCAGGGCTGTGAGGAAAGGGCCTCATTGCCATTTTGGATGAGGGCGGACATTGTGAGGCATGGAGAGATGGAGTGTGCATGGCAGGGAACCATGGTTGGGCCAACCTGCCAGAGCTTGAGAGCACCTACAGAAGCTGACAGGGAAGGGAGGAGCGTCTTGGATCATCTTAAGCACCAGGTAGAAGACATTGTGTTTCATTTTAGAAACAAGAGAGAGCCACTGAATGTTCCTGAGCAAAGCAGTTTAGATATGTGGAGAATGGATCAGAGATGGAAGAGAGGCCAGGAGGCTATTGCATCTGTCCAGGAGGGAGGCCATGAGGGCTTGAGAGGGTGACGGGCCTGGAAAGAAGAGAGAAGGTGGCTTCAAGGAGGGTTGGGGGCTTAGAAAAGTCAAGCCTTGGCAACTGACTGGACATGGGGGGCGAGAAAGGGTAGAAGGTTGGATGACTCTGCCCCAATAACAGCCAACAGGACCATTTCCAGGAGGGCTCATTTTTTTTTGGGGGGGGGGAACAGATTCAATTTTGTTGTGGATGTTTTGAATTCAGATGCCAAATATCATTGGTGCGAGGAAGATGTCCTGGGAGGCTTTGAAGCACAGTATTGGTGTTCAGGAGAGATGGAAGGTGGATCTGGGCCACCACCAGCAAGGAACAAACTCGAGGTGGTCTCATCCACACCAAAAGCAAGCACTGCCCAATGCCCTCCGCGAGCCTGCTGCTTGGCTCAGCCATTCACTAACTGTTGCTTTAGCGTGTTCTCAGCTTTTACCAATAGCCCAGCAAGCTCCATGGCTTCTGAGCTGCAGGCTCAATTCTCTTCCTGCTTTTTAAAAATTGGGCCTACGTCAAAGCTTCTTTAACCAGCCATGCTTTCCTTATTTTCCAATCCCTCCAACACCACTGATAGTGCTACTTTCCCCGGGACTTTGGGGCAGAGCTCCTTGGGACTGGAGACTATAGAGACTCTCTCCTGGCTTACTCCTGGGGTCCGTGCTGCCTATAAAAGCTACATTTGTCCTGCCTTTTCCAGTTCCTCTGGTTGCTCTCCTTGATGAAGACAGAAGTAACTTCAAGACTGAGCAGTCTGGTCTCTCACTGGGTGCAGTGATCACTGTCCTACCCAAGCCAAGGTCCCAGGCATTCTTGGATCCCCCAAACCACACCATCCTCATTGTCCTTGGCTTTTCTGAGACCTCTCTCTGACATTCTTCTGCTAACAAATTTAAATAGCATTTTATTTTTCTCCCAATGACACATATAAACAATTTAAAACATTTTTTAAAGTTGTGAGTTCCAAATTCTGTCCCTCCCTCCACCCCCCGAGACCGTAAGCAATCTGATATAGGTGATACATGTGCAATCATGTAAAACATATTTCTGTATTAGTCACATTGTGGAAGAAAACTTGAACTAAGAAAAAAAAAAACAAAACGGAAAGTGAAAAATAGTCTGCTTCAGTCTGTTCAGGTGCCACCAGTTTTTTCTTGAGAGGCAGATATGAGTCTTTGGGATTGTCTTGGATCATTGTATTGCTGAGAATAGCTGAGTCATTCACTGCTGTTCATCATACAGTGTTGCTATTACTGTGGACAATGTTTTCCTGGTTCTGCTCACTTCATTCACCATCAGTTCATGTAAGTCTTCCCAGGTTTTTCTGAAGTCTGCCCGCTAACTCTGGTATTATTCTTACAGTGCCGGGCCTTATTTTTGCATTCATCTTGTTACTTCTCTTTTCAGTAAACTGAAGCTCCAGTTCCTTTTGTCTAACCTAACAGAAAACTCCCCTGACCCTAAGGTTCCTGGACCACTCACAGATGACCATTTCTGGGGAGATCTGGTTGCCTACTACTATCCTGCTTTAGTCTCAGAATCAGAACTAGAATTGAACTGTCTCCCTCAACAATTGGGCATTATCAATATATCCTGTAGCTAGATCACCCCAGTGTGAGGCTAGATCTCTTGAAATGAAGGACTAGATTGTCAGACCTTGGAAGCCAGACGAGTCTCTTTAGACAATTCTCCCCTTTCCTCCTAAATGGAATTGAATTGTTTTAGTGCCTTCAATATGTTATTTTCAAGAATTTCCCTTACTAAACGATGCCCAAAGGGCAATAAAAATGTGCATCCCCTTTGATCCTGCAATAGCACTTTTGGGCTGTATCACAAAAGGATCATACAAACGGGAAAAGGACCCACACGTACAAACATATTGATAGCAGCTCTTTTTTTGTGTGGCCAAGAACTGGAAGTTGAGGGGATGCTCATCCATACAAGATGTGGCATGTGAATGTAATGGGATGCTATTGTGCTATAAGAAATGATGAAGAGGTGGACTTCAGAAAAATCCGGGAAGACTTATATGAACCGATGGTGAATGAAGTGAGCAGAACCAGGAGAACATTGTTTACAGAACCAGCCACAGTGTTCGATGACTGACTTTGATGGACTTAGTCCTTCTCAGCAATGCAAGGACCTAAAACAACTCCAAAGGACTCATGATGGAAAATGCCATCCACATCCAGAGAAAGAACAATGGAGTTGGAATGCAGAGCAAAGCAGACTATTTTCTTTTTTGTTTTGTTTTTTTCTTTCTCATGGTTCCTCCCATTCATTCTAATTCTTCTATACAACATGACTAATGTGAAAATAAGTTTAATAGGAATGTACACATAAAGCCTATATCAGATTGCATGCTGTCTTGGAGAGGGGGAGAAAATTTAAAACTTATGGAAGTGAATGTTGAAAACTAAAAATAAATAAACATAAAAAAAATTTCCCTTATTTTCATAGCTGATGTTCCCTGAATAATGGCTAGAGTATTTATAGACCTTTAAGAGTTGCTAAGCATTTTTTCACATACTATTTCATTTGAGTGCCATTATCATCCTCATTTTGCAGAGGAGGAAACTGAGGCTGAGAGAAGTGTCCAGACACATACAGCTAAGTAAACATCGGAGGCAACATTCAAAGCCGCTTCTCCCGGTCTCTGAGCTCAGCATTCTATCCACCCTACCATCAATTTGACAGAATTCTACTTAGCCATCTTCTTAAGAGGCTCCCCCTAAACTAGGGTACGTGGCAGACTATGCCTGGCTTTCCTGCCTCCTTCTTCAGGGACTCTAGAATGGAGTGGACCCTTCCTAATAAGGTTCCCATCATTTCTACTCTGAGCACCAATTTCTTCTCCAGATTAGAATCCTGTCTTCTTGTCTCTTGAACCTTTAGAAAGATGGCATGTACTGCTCTGCCTGGGCCAGCAAGAGGCAACGTGTTGGGATAACGGAGGCTGCTAGGCCATGGCACCATACCTCTGGATGAACTTTGGGGGCTGTGTGTGTATCTCTTCGGTCTTGCTCTTTGGGAGGCCTGAGCGCCACTACAAAGATAACACTCTCACTTCTTCCTCCACTGATGGTCTCTCTTTCAAGATTCTGCTTCTGGGAGCTGAGATGCCAAGGCATCCCTTCTTAAAACACAGACACGGCAACAACGGATACATTTGATGTCTTTCAGTCTGCCCCCCACTTCCAGTGGATGGTCTCCCATTGAGTGCCCGCAGAATTTGTTGTTGCTGACTCTTCCCGATGCTGCGGACCATTTTGGCCATGTTTTTGCTTGTTTGTTGTGGCAGAGATGTTGGAACGGTTTGTCATTTCCTTCTCCAGTGGATTAAAGCAAACAGGGAGGGTTACACAAAGTAAGTGTGAGGCTGGATTTGAACTCAGGCCTTCCCGACCCCAGGCCCAGCGTTCTAGTCACTGAACCATCTAACTGACCCCGGCATAATTTACTAGTGTTTATAAAATATACTTGTGCAGAGGATAATGCCCGGCACATTTGGTGAACTCTCTGTGGAAGATATTGGGTGGGAATATCACTGATGGCAGGGGAACACAGTGAAGGGGGCCAGAAGCAGCTCTGTGGGCTAGGGGATGGACTTCCTGGGGGTGGTGCCAAGGCAGGGCAAAGAACCCTCCTGCAGTCTCCGGGAAATCTCCCAAGGCCCAGGGATAGCTGGGAGTACCATGTGGCTTCCTTTGCCCAGAGGGCATTTCTTTTCTTATGGGTGGGGAGATCCTCCCCTCCCTTCCTTGGTACCCTGGGGGAAAGCTACAGTTTCTCTTGTTAGGGCTCTAGATCTCACACACAAACACTGGCATTTACACAGACACACCCACATTTACACCCACACCCACACAGACTTGAATTTATACCCACACACCACACACTTACACCCAGACACACACACATTTATAACCACACACATATACAGCGACACACACACATAAACAGCGAGACACACAGAGACTTGAATTTATACCCACACGCCATGCATTTACACCCAGACACACACACATATACAGCGAGACACACAAATTTACACCACACCCACATATATACACCCAGACACACAATACACACATATACACCCTGACACACACATTTACACCCAGACACACATCTATAACCACACCCATTTACACCCACACCTATATACAGCCAGACACACACATTTACACCCATATACACACATTTATAACCACACACATACGAGACACACACATACACAAAGACTTGAATTTATACCCATACACCATGCATTTACACCCAGACACACACACATTTTAAACCACATTCATATACACCCACACATTTACACCCAGACACACATCTATAACTACACACATATACACCCAGACACACACATTTACACCCAGACACACATCTATAACCACACCCATTTACACCCACACACATATACACCCAGACACACATCTATAACTACACACATATACACCCAAACACACATTTTTAACCACACACATATACACCCAGACACACATCTATAACTACACACATATACAGCCAGACACACACATTTACACCCATATACACACATTTATAACCACACACATACGAGACACACACATATATACACCCAGACACACAATACACACATATACACCCTGACACACACATTTACACCC
>NW_027186825.1:0-222 GCF_028583685.1 Petaurus breviceps papuanus | reverse complement strand
ACACCATGCATTTACACCCAGACACACACACATTTTAAACCACATTCATATACACCCACACATTTACACCCAGACACACATCTATAACTACACACATATACACCCAGACACACAATACACACATATACACCCTGACACACACATTTACACCCAGACACACATCTATAACCACACCCATTTACACCCATATACACACATTTATAACCACACACATACGAGACA
>NW_027186824.1:10030-15685 GCF_028583685.1 Petaurus breviceps papuanus | reverse complement strand
TGCCTACACTGTGGCTGGTATTGTACTAGGGGGCTCTGGAGACTGTAAAGACTAAAATGAAACAGTCCTTTCTTTCAAGGAGATTCTATTTTATTGGAAGAAATGCAATAGATGCTAGATCTCGTACCACCTGTTTCCCAGGGCTGTTGTAAACATTTAATGAGAGAGTGAATTCAAAGTACCGTAGAGTTAGCAACTGAGGAGAAAGGTCCAAGACCAGGGATGTGAGCGGGAAGAGGAGCAGTGGGGAGATACTCAGAGTAGCCCTGACTTTCTTCAAAGCTCACCCCAGAGGTAGCCCCTGTGTGAGTGTTAATCTGATCCCTCCCGGCTGCTGGTGCCTCCTCCCCACTGAAATTACCTTGTGTTGACTAGGCAGAAATATATTTTCTTATGTTATTTATTTAAAAAAATTTTTTTCTTATACATATTGTTTTCTGTGATGGAATGTAAGCCCCTCGAGGACAGGCCTTGTTTTGGCTTTGTCTTTGAACTCCCTGACCCTCACATTTGTTGTTGTTGAGTCATTTCACTCCTGTCTGACTCACTGTGACCCCATTTGGTGTTTTTTTGGCAAAGATACTATAATGGTTTGTTGTTTCATTCTCTAGCTCATTTTACAGATGAGGAAACTGAGCCTAACAGGACTAAGTGACTTGTCCAGGGTCACAGAGCTAGTAAGTATCTGAGGTCAGAGTTGAACTCAGGTTCTCCTGACTCCAGGCCTGGCACTCTATCCATTGTACCACTTAGCTGCCCCGAACCTAGTTTGCCTATCACAAAAAAGTTCTTAATCAGTGCCTATTAATTGATTTGTAGTGGGAATGAGTTTGCTAAGCAAGTTAATATTGTGAATAAGATCAAAAGCAAGAATATTTAATTGATTTCAACCATTTCCCCACACTCTAGAAGCACTCATTTTAAACTATGGATAATTGACACACTAATTATAAACCAGCCTTATCTGTTTATTGAAGAAGGTCCGTTAAAGAACTCTAACAGGCAATGCTTAGAAGCTAAGTTCAATTTGCTCAGTGTGTATGTGTGTATGTATATATATATATATATGTATACGTACACACATACACACACATATATGTCTAAAAAATATGTAGTTCAAGCTTTCACAGATTCAGACTGGTTTTGCTTGTCCACAACTCTGCTGCCCTGAGTCAGATTTCACTGTCCGCATCATCTGCCACAATATAAGTGGTATCTCAGCCTTTTCCTTCTTACCTCATTCCTTTCATACCAGCTGACATTTTGCATTTTGGAGAATTCCTGGGATCGCTTCACCACAAAATAAATGAGATATCCACTTCCACACAAACAACAGATGATGAGAAAATTGGCCAAAACCCGGAGGAATCTGGTCAGGTGAATATTTTCTTCTTTGTTGCTTTCTTGTTCATCAACAATAGACTCCTTATGTAGATAGTAAAAAAAAAAATCAACAAAAAATGATGACTGAGTAACCTGTAACTGAGTAGCCTGGCCTTCAGACTCCAAATGGAAGATATGACCAGGCATCAAAGGTTTACAGTCAACTACAAACTCCCTGAGGGCAGGAACCTTAGACATTTTTGTATTCCTTGAATCAGCACAATGCTGTGTGATCTATTCCACTCAGCAAACATGTATGAGGCACCTACTAAGAGCAAGATGAGATGCCAATCACTGGCCTTGAAATTGGGAAGACCAGTGTTCAGGTCTTATCTGTGACACGTCAGCCCTGTGACCACAGATAAGCCACAACCTCTCGGTGACCACAGTCAAGCCACAACCTCTCGGTGACCCAGGTGATTTTCTAAGGATGTTAAGTTATGATTGAGTTGCTGATCTGCATCGGCAGAGGCAGCTTTCACACTGGGAGCTCCTCATAAGGATAAAGTCATGTGACTGGTACCCCACTTTTGCCCCAACCCCCTAAAATTCAAGGCACTCTGCTAGACTCTGAGAATCTAAATAAAACTGTCTCTGCCCTCAAATAGCTGACCTTTCTTAGTATTTACTCAAACTCTTGCTGAATGAGTATGGGTGCCAAACAGGTCAGCCTCTGTTTTTGAATATCAATATTTGAAGGTTGTGCGCCGAGAACTCTACTTTCTATTTGTCTCTGGATAAAAATAGCTGTGATATTTTTAGACTGCTTACTATTCCCCGTGGCACTGTGGCTGTTCAGTAAATCACCTCCTTCACTCTCTGGGAGGGGTTCTTTTTAATCAAATGTAAGTATTTCTTGGGCCCCTGCTATATGTTAAGTACCATAAACGGCACTATGGTAGATACAAGAGAAGCAGGAGATGTGGTGGAGATGAAAATGTATTGGGAACGCAAGACTGGCAGGCCCTTTCCAATGGAAAGAGCACAGATAGTAAGAAGACCTCCCAGCCTCATCTTTGTCATTGTTAATAACAGCCAAGCCTCGTGTTGGGCCTTAATGTTGGCAAGGGACTTTACAAGTGTAGTATCATTTGATTCCCACAGCAACGCTGTGAGGTCAGTGTCCTAGGTACTATTGTCCTTATTTTGGGGATGAAGAAACTGGGGGTCAGAGAGGTGAGGGGATTTGCCAATTTGCCAGGAAGCGTCAGAAGTAGGATTCCTGACTCTGTTACACTCCAGGGCCTTTCTGTGTTCTCTATCACTGTATGGCCCTGGACACATCTCAGCCCTTTTATTGGTCTCTGTTTTTTGAACTGGTCAAATGAACATGTGGTGTTACGTGATCTCCGAAGATCCGAGATGCTTTCAACTCTGAGATGTTGTGCTTCTACAATTCTATGAGTAAGACAAAAGAAAGCATAAGAACAGAAATGAATTCTGAAGAGAGAGTATTACACTAGAACAGGGGGCTCAATGCAGGCAGAGAAAGTTTTTGGTGGAAGTGAAAATTCATTAGAACCTTGAGGTACATTTCCATAGGTAGAGATGCAGAAGAACAGAGCAGATGCCTGGAGGTGGGAATTAATATGTGTATATTTAATTAATTAATATGTGTATATATAATAATTTGGGAAAGTTGTGGAGAATGGGCTGGTGCAAATGATTTGTGTTGGGCATCTGTGGGAAATAAGTCTATAGAAGATCTTGAAAACTAGGCAGAAATCTTAACTTGATTCACAGACAATAAGGAACCACTGCTTTGTGACATTCTCCAAAAACAATAGGCTTGTGTCATTGTTCCTGTAGAATTGTTTGGTTGCCATTGCAAGTATGTTTGTATCAACTGGAGGAGACAGACCAGGGAGAGGCTAGGCAGTGCCCTCCTTAGACACAATTATGAAGTAGATACAGCTTGTTTTTGTAGACATTACCCCTCTCTTGTTGTGATTGGGTCATTTCAGTCATAGCTGACTCCTTGTGACCCCATCTGGCGTTTTCTTGGCAGAGATATTGGAGTGGTATACCATTTCTTTCTCCAGCTTATTTTACACTTGAGGAAACTGAGGCAAACAGAGTTAAGTGACTTGTCAGTAAGTGTCTGAGGCTGAATTTGAACTCAGATCTTCCTGACTTCAGGCCCAACATTTTGTCTGCTCACCCTCTCCTTCCAGTGCTTAGGATGATCCAAAGGATGGGATCAATTTTTAGGCAAGGTTTCTGACGAATGACTCTCAAATTCCACCAAGTAGTTGGCTATCTTCTTTGCTTATTGATAAGTTTGACCTGGTTCTTTGCTAAGCAGTCAAGAATTTCTTTTGTCCTTACCATTACCAGGGGTGTCAAGTAATAGTTTGGGTGCTCTGGGGCCAACCTGAAGGCACCGACCACAAAAAAAGAGAGGACAATACAGTAGAAACGAGAAATAGAAAACGAGGAGAAATAGAGAAAGAAGGAAGGAGAAAAGAAGGTCAGTTCTCCATGATGGTAAAAAATGGATAACAAGAGATTCATTCATTAAGAAACAATAGCCATCCTCCCCCCCCCCCCCATAAGACTTGAAATACGGGTTTAACTCTATCTTATAAAAATTTCTGCCATGAGGTTATTAGGGAAATTTCTTTCCAAAGCTCCAGCTGAGATACTTTCTGCCAGTGCATGAAATGCTAAGAAATTTCCCCAAGAAAAAAAAATGGTCCCCAGGAGGCTACCTTGAAGCTGGTGGTTATAGATGCATACTTGTTGTCAGCCGTCTCCGGATTGCCAATCAAATAGTCCCAGCTAGTAAACATCTTGAAGCTGAAAGTGAAGTTGTCACCATTTCCTTCCCCTGTGCTTTCTTGGGCATTTTTGGCCATGCTACAAAAGAAACATCACACAGGACCAAGAGACAATGCAGTTGCTTTCACCTGGTCCAATGACATACTCCCAGCAAAATTCAGAAGTTATAAAGAGCTGGAGAATAGAGAAGACAGAAAACCTATAGCACAAAGTGACAGCAAGACAGAAATCTTGGTGAAGTCACAGTTTGGATAGGCTGATGATACTCTGTATATCCCTGGACTTTGGCATTTTCAAATGTCAATCTTGTCAAGTAAGAAAGGGGCAACTCTTTTTCCTTCTTTATTTCATCCTTCAAAACATGGATATATCCAAAGACCTACCTAGGGTCAAACAGCAGGTGTGTGGTAGAACTAAGTTCTGACTTTATCAGATGCCTTACTTGTTAGATAAGTACATGTTATATGGAAATTGCATTGGGATTTTGTGAGTTTAATCACTCTAATACCATCCTCTCGTGGTGCCTCATCAGGACATGGAGGTGATTTGGGGTTGTTAGAGCACATGGTAGTAGACCATAAGTTTTGGTAGATTCTGCCAATCTGAAAAGGCTTCAATTATGAGTCCATTGATGGGCTGTGAGCCTGTCCTTTAGCCTAGATCAAGGGCTCTTAAGTTTTTTTGAGTGTGTGTGTGTGTGTGTGTGTGTGTGTGTGTGTGTGTGTGTGTGTGTAAAAGAGAGATGGACTCCTTTGGCAGTCTTATGAAGCCTACTAAATTATTCTCAGAATACTATTTTAAATGCATAAAATATATAGGATTACAAAGGAAACAAGTTACATTGAAATAGTTAACAAAATGTAAACAAATTCACAGATTTCATGTTAAGAACACTTGCTCTAAATAAATGTGAACAGGCTTATCACAAGAAGATTGGCCATCAGGTGATAAATACTATTGTCCATAACAACTCATTAAGACCCATTTACTCAGGCATGGAAGAGTTGTGATTTGTGTCTTGGGAAGATCACTCATCGGCATGGAATTACTGATCCCTCTAGTAATAAAGTATTAATAGTAGTTTACATTTATATAGTGTTATCAAGTTTTCATAATTTACATATATTATCTCATTTGATCGTTACAACTACCCTATGAAACGGTGATATTAAGCACCATAATTTTATAGATGATGAAATTGAGGTTCAGAGAGATAAAGAGTCTTGCCCAGGGTCACACAGCTAGTAAGTTCCTAAGGTAGGTAGGATTCAAACACAGGTCTTTCTGCCACTAGTGATCTATGACCCACATCATGTTGTCCTCCCTAAAATATTAAAGAAGCTTGATACTTAAAGGAACCCCAATATATCATGAAAAATTCTTCTGTGAAGTAATAGCTCCCCTCTCCTTACTTGATCTGTTTTATAAATCTAGATTTTCTTTCATCAAGTTTACTTGAAGCATTATTGTGTATCTATTAGATACTTCACT
>NW_027186824.1:0-7030 GCF_028583685.1 Petaurus breviceps papuanus | reverse complement strand
CCAAATTCCAGAAATCCCTACAGAAATATTTTTATCTAGGAAGAAAAGTTTCATGGTGGAACTTCTCTTTTTCCTCTGAAAACTATTCTTCATCTTTTATCAAAAGGGAAAGTTATTCAAAACCTGAAGAGATGATACAGTCTTCAGCAAATTCCCCCAGGGAAACCTGTGCAGAAGTGATCGATTTCTATCATCCAGGTCAGGATGATGCATGTTCCCTGGGAAGTGAAGAATACACTCCCATATGCAGTGCTGGAAAATAAAGCATGTGAGTGTGGAGATGGTAGAACACAAGTGACAACTCTACTCACGTCTTGCTCAGACAATCAACAATGCTACTTGCCTGTGCTCCTACTGGAAGATGATTTTGAAGAACAGGAAACTGACTTATGTGATTGCACGAATCAGATACAGCCATTGAAGAAGCTTAGATTCTAGAGGAGGCTCCTTTAGTCATGGTTCTAAATTGCACGAGATCCAGATGCCAGCAAAGGATGCTCAAAGCCCTGACAGTGTTGCAGGGAAAGAAATTCTCTGGCAAACAGCATTGATTCCAAATTGGAGGAAATTGAAAAGCACCAAAATGGTAGGAACTTTTATTCTTTTATGATCAGGAAAGAAAATTGGTAGGAAGTACACTGAGAACATTGTCAAACATCCTGAAAGGGTTGAATGTCCACAGAAAGGAAGCAAAATTATTTTCTTTCTTGTTTCTGCTTAATTCTTACATTTCTGATTCTGACATCTCTGTGGTATAACCTGAGACTTTCTTAGGACTAAGCAACCAAAGGGAAGATTGGAGCAGAAGGTGCTTATGGGACAAAATGGGGAATTCCTCTACAATTCTTATCTCAACCAAAGTGGTAGATTGTGGAAGTTATGAAGGAGCATGTATCATTAACCCCTTAATTGCCAGTCCCTGTTCAGAAGAATTGAACTCACTACAGGGACAAATTTGAGTGGATTGTACAGATGCTGCTGCTGAAAAGACAGAAGGAAAACAGTGAAGAAACACTAAGCCCAACGAAGGATAGAAACACATGATTTTCTCCTTTCATTGTGGACATCCAGAAACAGGAAGGGGATGATCATATACATATGTGTATGTGTATGCCTATGTATGTATATGTAAGTGTAATCAAAGTGGATTTTGGTTCGAATTTCTTGGAGTTGAGACATCTGCCACATACTAGATATACATCTGTATCGGATAAGAAACTTACATGTTTAAAAATGATGTGAGAATAATTGGGTATTAGTACAAGTGATTGAAGGACCTGCTAGCTGTTATTCTATTAACTACTGAAACTGAAGCAGAAATGTCCTCAGTTTGGGGAAAAGAATTTCAGTGCAATTTCCTTAGAGGGAGGTAATTTATAGAATAATTTTCCACTAAAGGAAAAATCAGTTTGATTTAAAATTCTGTGTGTCCTTTAGTACATACTGTTTTATTATAAGCAATTTATTGATATGCACTGCTTTGGAATTAATTACTTACAGATCCTCCCAACACTTTTATGATATAACTATTGAACTAAAGGGTAGAAAGGAGGCTCTTGGTTTCTTTGTTTTCCTCTACTCTGACATCACTTTTAATCCTCCTTCTATATGGGCCCTGCATATTAAACTATCTTGTCAGGTATCAGAACACCCAGAAAAGTTACGGACCACTCAAAAAAACAAAGAAAATGACCCCCTGAAGTCAGAAAGCCTCAAAGAAGCAAAAAGCAATGCAGACTTTTCAGCACAGGTCTAGAGATCTCCAACCATAAGCATCAGAGGCATGGTAATGAGAAAGCCACAATAGAGAATAAGTGTAAGGACAGAATTTTGAGGCAGCAGCCTGTGGCAGAGTATTCATGCTCCTGGCTGCAGCCAAGGAGGTCTCACAGATGTGAGACAGTATTAGTTGAGAGACAAACACAGAATATACCCATGATGGAGCCAGAAATCAAAAGGTGAGGAAAACATGTCCAACCTATACTGAACTGCATATCTTCCCAGTAAGGGTGGGAGACAAGGGAGGAAGTGAACGAATCTGGAATTCAAAGTTTCAAAATCAAATACTCAAATACACACACACACACACACACACACACACACACAAACACTATTATTAATACTATTTTACATGTAATTGGGAAATAAGATATACAGGCACTGGGGCATAGAGATCCACTGGAAAAGTCGAAAGGGATATGGGAGAAAATATGGGAGAGAGCAGATTGGAGGAGGGGAGATCCTGTGGGACTGCTATTTTGGGGTGGTGGGTAGGGGAAAAATGGAGAGAATTTGTAATTCAAAATCTGGCAGGAATGAATGATGTAAATCAGAAGTTAATAAAGCATTTGAAAAAAAAAAAAGGTGGGGAAAGCCACACTTAAGCAAGGTGTTGGCCTCTCTCCCTGATCTCTGGGCATAAACTCATCTTCCTAGGATTTCTTTTTTTCTACCACAAACACACTCCTATGACCAAAAATCTCAGTCTTTTGTTTATTCCTGCTTAATGATTTTATGACAGATGTTAAAATGTAGTAGAAGGACTTGACAAGATTCCATGAGGGAAAAGGGCAATCTTACTAAACCAGCATACCCCTACTAGGGAATACAGATGCTTAAAGGTCTATGTTCATTGGTAGAACTGCTCTGGGATTCTGGCAGCCTGGTCATTTAAGAAGTTATATATGATAAGTTTGTGTCTTTGTTGAGAGTATAAAACTTTTCCCATTTGAAGAGCCAGATTCTGAGAATTACTTTGCCTGGTTCAAAGAAGTATGTCCTGTAAGGACTGAAAAATCAGCACCTACCATGGGGAGAGTTAATGAGGGAGACTGCAGAACTTTGGAGCTATTATCTTTAAGAGAAAGGATTTAGCAAAAACTGAAGAAGCTATATCCATCAAGGTTCCATAACTCATAAAACTGGTGGAAGGGACTTACAACAAGCTAATGCCCCTCTGAATGAAAGTAATTAGATTGGGAAATTCATATAGAGATTTTTCCTGATCTAGAAGGCTACAGAGAGGAGGGCAGATTAATCCCTTGAGAAATCAGAGAAATGACTTGGGAACAGATTTGCTGCTTCAAAGTTGGATCAGTTAAGAAGTATGGAAAAAGTGTGTTTTGAAATTTTTTATTCTGAAGCCAAACTACGAGATATTAACCAGCTTTCAAAACACACTGGGTTTCTAAGAATGGGATGATTTTCAAGGCTATCATGAAGGATGGATGACTGATTACTTATCCCTTAGAGATGAGCTCAATTCTAGTACACAAGAACAGCCCAGTGTCACTAGGAACATAAGACAGTTGGCAAGTTAAAAAATCATCTACTCAGATTCCTTACCTTATGGTGAAAGCAGAGCAAAAGGCAGAGCCATGAGACTGAAGGAAAGATCCCAGAAGAAAAAAGGAAGAAACATGGCCTCTTTCCCAGAGATGATTCAGAACTTCCCGGAAGAGCTCATTTACTCTCTCTGCAGGGAATACTTAAAAACCCCAATGACTATTGATTGTGGGCACAATTTTTTCCACAGTTGACTCTTCAGGAGCTGGAAGGAAGCCTCTACCCCCCTTTTTCCTGCTCAGAGTGCAGAAGTGTCTTCCAAATAAGGGATTTCAAATCCAATGTGGGACTTGAGAAACTGGCAGCTATTGCCAAAAACTACGACCTCATTGTTTGCAGTACTCTGGAGGCTGTAGCAAGTGTGAGGCACATGGGAAAGTGCAGAAACTGTTCTGTGGGATGACTGGAGCCCAATCTGTGTGTCTATAATAGTAATGGAATTTTAAAGATCCCACTGTATTGGCTTGGTTTCGATTGATTGTGTTAAAACCCAGAGCTTGTGAATCCCACTTGTGGGATGGACTTGTTGACATGAAATGAGAGGGCTGAACTGGGAGGAGCTGGTGACATGAATTTAGAGAGACACAAGCAGAGAGAAAAGGTAGAAGAATTTTTTTGGAAGCAGCATCGTGGAGGCAGAAATGGAGAGGATTGCTGAGGGCCAGTTTGAACTGCCCAGGACTTTTGAGAGCTGCCAAGGACTGAAGAGCCATGGCTGTTATGCTGGTACCTTGTCTGTATATTTTGATGTTATTTTGCCAGATTCGTCCACTGGTGAAGGACAGTCCAGTTGTTGCAGAGGTCCTGGAACCTTGCTGCTGGTTCAGGGGTCCAGAGATTGTTCTGCTGACAGAGTGAATTGTGCCCACTGGTGAAGGCCAGTGCTGTTGTTGCAGAGGCCCTGGAACCTTGCTGTTGGGTTCAGAAGCCCTGAAGAAGGATTTTATTGTTGTAAATTTACAGAAATCCTGGAAGAGGGTTTTGCTAATGTTTTCAGGGGTCCTAGGACTGTTCTACAGACAGAGAATAAATTAATGAGGACATTGGCATTGTATCTTGTGGCCTTGCTAAGCTTTGTGTCCCCTGGAACAAAGATTGCTGAGAACTTGCCTCAGGGTCAAGATGAAGAAAAGACCTCTCTTTGGGTATTAAATGCTATGCTTAATTTAAGCTTGTTGTAACTCTGGGGTAGATGGCCTATTCAGTTGTGATCTAAGGGTGGGAAACTTTTGACTTTTTTGTGCTCTGTGACTTTGCTTATGATTGGAAACTAATCTCCATTTGAGAAGAGGGATTTTTGTGATTGACTAAATGAATGTACTGCCTAGGGGTGGAGTAGTACTTAGAAGAGGGACTTTGGGATTGATTAAATGAATTTAATATCCAGGGGTGGAGTAATACTTGGGAATTATTGAATTACACTTGGTGAATGCTGTATTTTGAATTATGCCATATTTTTATTTTCTCTGTTCTTAATTTGTCACTGAATAAAATGGAGAGCAGCTATGCTGGTATTTCGAACCTTGGAAAGTTGCCTTTGCTTGGCATTACAGTGTCCTGTTCTGAGTCCAAGGAGCATAAGTGTAAGGGTTATGGGATTTAAAGATCTTCCATGCCCAATTGGACTTGCTGACATAGCAGGAAGGGGTGGAGCTAGAGGGAGCGGAAGCCAAATTAGAGTTCTTGCCATGGCAGCAGCAGTAGCAGCCAAGGTGGGGGCAGAGGTGTGAACCCCTTTTTTATGAGTCAGCCAGAATTTCTGCTAAGGACTCCTGCTGAGGACTGCCAGGGACAGGAACTGTGGGAGGCCGAAACTGCTGGTAGCACACTTCCTGGATGCTGAGCAGTTACTGTGAGTGGGGAGAAGAGGACCTTTGCCTGAGGTAGCCTGTTCTGTTTTAAAGGCTTGAGAATATGGGTGCTTTCTACATTAACTATGTGTGCCAACTTCATAACTACTGTCATGGCTTTGACTTTCTGGTTTTGGGACTCAGTTATTTGGTATTTTAATAAATGTTCTAGCTTTATCCCCCATATAGAGAGCCTGGCATATTATGTTTAATAACCACACCAGCATATTTATAATTGACATAGGCATTGTGAATATTGTATTGCTGATACAATAAGGATCATGAGCTCCATTGCATAGATGAGGTTGCTGAGGACTTCGGGGAGAAACTCCAGGAAACTACTTCTTCTGAATTCCAGAAAGTACAAAGGTTCCTGGAGGAGGAGGAAAATGAGTGTCTATCATTTGTGTAGAGGCAAGGAAGGGCCAATTTCAAAGGCCTGAATGAGAGAATGAGGAGATTATCCCTTCAAAATCAAGAAATAGGGAAGAAGATCAGTGAGTGGTAGTGTGCAGGAAACCAGAGGAGGATTTGCTCTAGGATGTGAAAGGAGTATTGAAGAGGAATGAATCTGTGATACGCAAGGAAGTCAATATGTTTCACATATACACCATTGTTTGACACATCCCTGGAATTCTAGAAATGCTTTTAAAATTTAGAGTAGACATCATTTTGGATCTTGACACAGCTGATCCAGGTCTCATCATCTCTGAAGATTTGAAGAGTATGAGATATGGAGATATACAAGGCAGAAGTGCCCAATAATGCTGGGAGATTCAGTGATTTTGCCCAAGTTCTTTGTACTTAGGCCTTTGTTTCAAGCATGTACTACTGGACAGTGGAGGTACCAGGCAACACTGGACAGTATGCTGGCATCTCTAATGGACCACCTATGCCTGAAGTCTTCTTTGGGAGCCACTGTGACTCTTTATAGCCATAAGCACACCTTTATGCCATACGCAAGCATGACCTTTCTTCTGTACCTCATCTCAAATACTGCCTGGTCTGATCCCCATACTGTACAGAGGTGAACATTGATACGAGCTTAACCACAGTGAAGTTTGTGTATTGAGATTGCTATGAATTTTAAGATATAGTAAAATATTCTTGCAGGGAAAAAAAGAAATTATCAAGCAAAATTGCCCTGATATTTTAGAACCAGAAGGCAAAATAGAAATTGAAAGAATCCTCCAATCGCCTTTTGAAAAAGTTCCCCAAAAGAAAACTCCTAGGAATATTATACTCAAATTCTAGAGTTCCCAGGTCAAGGAGAAAATACTGCAAGCAGTCAGGAAGGAACAATATCAGGATAACACAAGACCTAGCAACTTTTCTATTAAGGGATCAAAGGGCTTGGAATACAATATTTCCTAGGTCAAAGGAGCTAGAACTAAAACCAAGAATCAGTACCCAGCAAAACTGAGTATAACGCTTCAGGGGAAATATACGGTCACATTCAATGAAATAGAGGATTTTACAAGTATTCTTGATGAAAATTTGACTTTCAAATACAAGAAGCAAGAGAAGCATGAGAAAGTTTGGTTTCAAAATAGAAGAACCAGATACCCCACAAAGCCAAAAAAGCAGGTGTCTGAGGCTTTCACCAGCTCAACAAAATGGATGTGCCTGGAAAATGTATCTGCAGGTCTCTCTGAACAACAACGTCCTAGGGCAGGTGAGCCTAGGCAGGAAGCTGGACCAGTAGTCACTACTCCTTTGAGAGGAGTGCAGCTTCAACCACTGAGGTTGCCTGTTTACATGAAAATGGCATTTCCCAAACCAATCCTTTTTTCTCCTGCCAAGCTACAGGACCATCAAATTAACTGCAATCTTGT
>NW_027186823.1:1026-13797 GCF_028583685.1 Petaurus breviceps papuanus | reverse complement strand
AGGACCTTTGCCTGAGGTAGCCTGTTCTGTTTTAAAGGCTTGAAAATGTGGGTGCTTTCTACTTTATCTACCTGTGCCAATGTCATAACTACTCTGATGGCTTTCACTTTCTGGTTTTGGGACTCAGTCTTTTGGTATCTTAATAAATTTTCTAGTTTATTTCCCCAAATGGCAAACCTGATGTATTTTGTGATGGATAATTATATCAGCATATTTGTAATCTCTATAGGCATTGTGAATATGGCATTGCTAATACATACATCAAGGAGAAAATATTACAACACACAAGAAGAAACAATTTGAATATTGTGGAAACAATCAGGATAACACAGGATCTGGCAGCTTCTATATTGAGGGATCGGAGGGCTTGAAATATGATATTCCAGAGGTCAAAGGAGGTGGGATTAAAACCAAGAATCTCCTACCCAGAAAAACTGAGTATCGTGTTTCAGGGGAAAATATGGTAATTCAATGAAATAGAGGGCTTTCAAGCATTCTTGATGAGAAAACCAAAGTTGAATAGAAAATTTGACATTGAAATACAAGAAGCATGAGATGATGAGAAAGTAAACAGGGAAAAGAAATCATAAGGAACTTATCAAAAAATTTAACTATTTACATTTCTATATGGAAAAAATGATAATTGTAACTTATGAAATTTTTTTCAGTATGAGAGTAGTTGAATGGAATATAAATGCACATGTGTGTATATATATACAGACATATATGTCTATATAGGAGGGTATATGAGTGTATGAATACATATGTGAGTGTGTATACATGTGTACAGGTATACAGAGACAGAGGGCACAGGATCAATTGAATAGGAAGGGATGATACTTAATAGGTGAAATTGAGAGGTGAGGGAAGGATATAATGAGAGGAGATGGGGAGAGACAGAATGGTGTAAATTATCTCATATAGAAGAGGTAAGGGAAAATTTACAATAGAGGGGAAGACAGGAAGGCAAAAGGGTCAACCTAACTCTCGTGGAATTTGGCTTAGGGAGGTTATGACATACACACTAAATTGGGTATGTAGCCCTACAGGAGAGTAGGGGGGAAGGAGATAAGAGGGAGAATAATGGAGGAGAGGGCAAGTTGGGAGGAGGGAAGTTAGAAGCACACATTTTTGAAAAGGGACAAGGTTAAAGGAGAACAAGTGGGAGGCAGAATAGGATGGAGGGAAATATAGTCAGTCTTTTACAATGTATCCACTATGGAAAGGTTTTATGTAACTACACATGTACAATCTATATTGAATTGCTTATCTTCCTAGTAAGGGTGGATGATGAGGGAGGAAGGGAATGAATCTGGAATTCAAAGTTGTAAAATCAAATGTTTAAATATATATATTATTATTATTATTTTACATGCAACTGGGAAATAAGATATACAGGCACTGGGGTATAGAGATCCATCTTGCCCTACAGGAAAGTCAGGGGGCAGAGGAGGGAGGTTATAGGAGATAACATATTGAGGGAGGGAGTATACAGTGGGATCACTGTTTTGAGGTGGTGGGTAGGGGAAAGACAGAGAGAAAATTTGTAACTCAAAATCTTGTGGAAATGAAAGATGTAAACTAAAAATAAACATAAAATTTAATTTAAAAAATAAAATAATCAGGAAGAAAACCCAATCTTTATGATGGTCTTTTTGCTTATGTTCCTTAGAATCACAACTAGGTAATATAATCAAATGTCCCATTAAAAAAATGATGTTCCTTCTTGTCTCTGGGTATGATGTGAAACCAGCTCCTCCTTTTGCCTTTGCAAAGAGAATCTCTGAGCACTGTTTCATTTAGTTACAACTCCTTTAGTCTTGTAGTTTAATATATAGTGAGAATGTCCATTTTGTTTTGGTTCATCTCCTCTATTAATATATTGACCCAATGAGGACTGAGCAAGGGTTTCACATTTGGAGTATCAACAGTTAACAACTGGTTAATCAACAGTCTCAAACCTTTCCTGCCACTCTCCTCTCATTGTTTTGGAAACAGAAGGGTCCCAGAAAGAATACAGGGTCATTTGGTATTTTTTCTTTCATGGAGTACCATGGCCAAAGAATTTGCTGCCTAGAGAGCCTCCTACTGATGATGAGCCTCTCCTTACATCACTGGGCTACTCCTTGGACAAAAGATCCAGTCCATGATGGGGACTATATTCCAAGGTTCTCCAACTTTGTAGAACCTATCAGTAGCTTTATTTCAGTGGAATATTCTTTGAGAACACAGGTTACTCTCCGAACCATGATGAGAATAGGAGGAATTTTGTCAAGCATCCAATATTATATAATGAAGAGACAATTTGTCATCCTGCCCTGCTGTAAGAAGGGCGTAAGTAATAACCTTACATTAATAAAACATTTAAGTTTAGAAAGCACTTTCTGCACAGCACTCTTGTGGACTTACATGGTACAAATGTTACTAGTCCTTTTCACAGATGAGGAACTTGAGGTTCAATGAAGTTCAGATCAAAGTTCACATAACTGAGAAATGTCTGGAATGAGATCCATACCAGTTTCAATACTTTTTATTTTTAATATAATCATATCCCCCAAACAAACTTGTGAGTCAAATTGAAAGAAATTTTTTCAAAGAAGAAAAATAAGTCAATATACTAGAAAGACTTACCTGAAGGGATGCAAATTGAAGTGAGCAGAACCAGGAGAACATTGTACACAGTAAGAGCAAAATTGTATGATGATCACCTGTGAATCACAGCAAAATTCTTTTTTTTTACCACTTGATTTTTTAATTAAATTTTGTGTTTATTTTTAGGTTACATCATTCATTTCCACAAGATTTTGAGTTACAAATTTTCTCCCCGTCTTTCCCCTGCCCACCACCTAAAAACAGCTATCCCATTATGTACCACTACCCCCAATCTACTCTCTCCTATATCCTCCCCTATCCCTTCTCTGAATTTCTGGTAGAGCAAGATGGATCTTCATACTCTAGTACCTGTATATCTTATTTCCCAGTTGCATGTAAAAATAATAATAATAATATTTTTTAAACATTTGATTTTACAACTTTGAATTCCAGATTCTTACCCTTCCTCCCTCATCACCCACCCTTACTGGGAAAATAAGCAATTCAATATTGGTTGTGCATGTGTAGCTACACAAAACCTTTCTATAGTGGATACATTGTGAAAGACTGACTATATTTCCCTCCCACATATTCTGCCCCCCACTTGCTCTATTCTCTACTTTGACTTTATCCTTTTTCAAAAGTATGTGTTTCCAAATTTCCTCCCCCCCAACCTGCCCTCCCTTCTGTCATCCCTCCTCTCATCCCCTTCCCCCCTACTCTCCTGTAGGGCTAGATACCCAATTTAGTGTGTATGTCATTCCCTCACTAAGTCATATTCAATGAGAGTAAGGTTGACCCATTCCCTTTTGCCTTCCTGGTTTTTCCCTTCATTGTAAGTTTTCCCTTATCTCTTCTATATGAGATAATTTATACCATTCTGTCTCTCCCCATCTCCTCTCATTGTATTCTTCTCTCACCTCTCAATTTCATCTATTAAGTATCATCCCTTCCTATTCAATTGCTCCTGTGCCCTCTATGTATACCTGTACACACACACACACATGCACGCACACACACACACATATATATACACACACACTCACATATGTATTCATAGGGACATATACCCTCCTATATAGACATATGTATGTATATATATACATATGTATACATTTATATTCCCTTCATCTACCCTCATACTGAGAAAATTTTCATAAGCTACAATTACCATTTTTCCATGTAGGCATGTAAACAGTTCAATTTTGATCATTCCTAATGATTTCTTTTTCTTGTTTATGTTTTCATGTTTTTCTTGCTTCTTGTATTTGAATGTCAAATTTTCTATTCAACTCTGGTTTTCTCATCAAGAATGCTTGAAAGTCTTCTATTCCACTGAATAACCATATTTTACCCTGAAACATGATATTCAGTTTTGCTGGGTAGGTGATTTTTGGTTTTAATCCCAGTTCCTTTGACCTCCAGAATATCATATTCCAAGCCCTTTGATCCCCTAATGTACAAGCTGCTAGATCCTGTGTTGTCCTGATTGTGTTTCCACAGTATTCAAATTGTTTGTTCTTGGCTGTTTGTAATATTTTCTCCTTGATCTAGGAAGTCTGGAACCTGGCTATAATATTCTTAGGAGTTTTCTTTTTGGAATCTTTTTCAAGAAGTCATGGATGGATTCTTTCAACCTATATTTTGCCCTCTGGTTCTAAAACATCAGGAAAGTTTCCTTGAGAATTTCCTGAAGGATGATTTCTATGTTCTTTTTTGATCATGGCTTTCAGGTAGTCCAATAATTTTTAAATTATCTCTCCTGGATTTATTTTTCCAGGTCAGTGGTTTTTCCAATGAGATATTTCACATTCCCTTCTATTTTTTCATTTGTTTGTTTCTGTTTAATAGTATCTTGATTTTTCATAAAGTCATTAGCTTCCATTAGCTCCAGTCTAATTCTAAAGGAATTATTCTTTTCAGTGAGCTTTTGAAATTCTTTTTCCATCTGGCAAATTTGGCTTTTTAAGGCATTCTTCTCCTCATTGGCTTTTTGGGCCTCTTTTGCCATTTGAGTTAATCTATTTTTTTAAGGTGTTATTTTCTTTAGTCAGGTTGTTGACTCTCTTTTCATGATTTTCTTGCATCATTCTCATTTCTCTTCCCAATTTTTCCTCCACTTCTCTACTTGATTTTCAAAATCCTTTTTTGAGCTCCTCCATGGCCTATAACCAATTCATATTTTTCTTGGAAGCTTTTGGTGCAGGAGTTCTGACTTTACTGCCTTCCTCCTGTTCCATGCTTTGATCCTTTTAGACCCCAAAATAGGAGTCTAATGGATTGCTCTGCTTGCTTTGCTTCCTTTCCTTGCTCATGTTACCACTCAATTACTTGGCTTTTGAGCTCTTTGCTACAGTAGAACTCTTCTTCCAGAGGGGAGAGCTTTTTTCCAAATTGCTGGGGTTGTCACAGCTGCTAAAGCTCCTCCTCCCCCCCCATCTCCCCTGGCCCAGTTCCAACAGAGTTCTACACTGACCTCTCATTTTTTCTTTGGCATTTATGGGTTGATAATTCTGGAAACCACCACAGCTGCTGCTGATCCTCTCTCCCAAAGTCCGCTGTAGCCACTTGTTGGGGCCACCCTGTGGCTAAAACCACAGGTTCACACCAGGCTAGGCTCGGCTCCCAGGCACTGTGATGAACCCTTCCTGTCCTCTTTCTGGGCTTCCTTCAGTGGGAGATTCATTTCTATCACTTTGTGTCTGTAGCTCTAAAAATAGTTTATAGTCATATTTTATAGACATTTGAGGTGGTTATCGGGGGAGCTCACAGAGTTTTCCTGCTTCTACACTGCCATCTTGCCTCTGCCCTCCCAAAAAAATTCTTCAGAATACAATGATCCAAGATAGTTCCAAAGGACTCATGATGAAAAATGTTATCTACCTCCAGAGAAAGAACTGATGGAGTATGAATATAGATGGAAGCATACTATTTTTCACTTTATTTTTTATCTTTTTTTCTTCTTTTTTGGTTTGTACCTTGTTTCACAACAAGACTAATATGGAAATATCGAAAAAATCTCAGTTCTATATTCTATTTTTGGATTCTATTTGTGATTCTATTGATGTAAGAAATACCTAATGAGGAACTCCTTCCGTTATTTTACCCTTTAATTTATACAGGCAATTTCATCTCTCTTATGAAATGAGAATATTAGACTTGATGACTTACTTGTGAGTTTGTACTGCTGCTTTATCACTTTGGGTCTCAATCTCTTTATAAAAATCAGTGTATTTTGGATTCAGTATTCTTAATTTGATCCAAATTTAGTAGTCTTCTCTTCTCTCTATCTTTGTGAACATTAAATCTGCATCCTATGTACCTAAAAGGGTTACTGGAAAAGCCCAGAGAGCACTGGTAAAGGTCTCTGTAAGAGTAGAGTTGCTAGTTGGATTAGAGTTGGAATGCCTAGACACTCTTTCTTGATTGAGCTGAGAGCATATCTTCAGGTGCCAGCAGTATCTTGGGTTTCTCTATTTTCAAATGAGATCACTAATCATAATGGAATATAGCACAACATCAATAGTTGCAGCCCTGAAACCTATAGAATTAAAGGAAATTCTGATACAATTTTGATTCAGGAATTTAACTAACTGCTTCACAACATTTCACCCTCTGGATGAAGTGGCAGGCAAGGGTAAGTATATTTCATATGACACATCTCTATTTGAGGACCCTGGAGGTTTCTTATGCTGTATTTTTCTGAACCTAAATTGGAGATATCCTGGACTTCATCAACCCCTTGATGCCAGAAAGTCTTCTTTCAACCAAGAATACTATAGATTCAGAGGATGTTGTGACTTGACTAAAATTTTAAAACTTTCCAATCCAATTTAAGGGAATAGTCATTGTTGGGCATCCTCTTTGTTTTCAGTCTTTTTGTCACCTCAAAAATAGTTGCTAATAAATATTTTTGTACATATGGGACTTCTTTTTCCTTTGGTCTCTTAGGTATAGGTCTGCAGGTGGAATAGTTGGGTCAATGGGAATGTCCTCTTTAGTAACTTTTTTTAAGACACTGGAATGGGAACAGCCATAGAAAAACAACCTAGTTCTCCAGTGTACCTTTAAAAATATAAGAGGAAGAAGTACTTGTCACACTCTAAAAACCCTAAACTTCAACTAAGTGAGAGTTGGATAAGAATCCCATGGATTCTATAAGGACTTCAATAAATTCAGTGCCTACTATATTCAGAGCACTGCCCTAGGCACTGAGAAACAAAACTTAGCAGATAGATCATGAAGGTTATAATTTAGTAGGAAATGGGACCAATGGAGATAAAGTATAAAATATATGATAAATACACTAAAAAGTCCTAAAATAAATATTTGTTTAATTAAATATGATTAAATTGCCTATGGTCATATATTTAGCATGTGACAATGCCAGATGTAGGAACTAAGGTTGCCTTAAACCCAATCCAGTCATACACAGTAATAAACACCCAAGGTCAGATATGACCCAAGTTTGTGACTTAAGAACTAGTTCTCTTTCTTTTGAGTCTGACAAAGATATAATATAAGGGCACAGTCATGACATGTGGGCTGATAGATGAAAAATGTTAAGGAATCATTGAAAAAGCATTTATTAGTTGCCTGGGATGTGCCAAGCACTGAGAAATTCAAAGGTTATATCTTTGGGAGTTTCTAGATCTGAAAAGGTAGGGGATGGGACTAGATGAACTCTAAGGTTCCTTACAGCTTTTACTTTCTATAAGTCTTTGAAAAATGACTGGCCTACAATCTTATTATCTCAGGTAATCTCCATTTCTATTCCTGATCTTGCGTTTGTTTGTAACAGTCAGATGGTCACATTCCCAAAATTTGATCTTGAGATTTAAAACAAGAATGGTCAAAGGGAAAAGGGAAAGTAGGAAGAAGACAATCCTCCCCCACCCCAATCAAAGATGGTCTACCCTTTGTAATCAAAATTTGCATAGCTACCTACAATACCTATTATATTCATATAAAACTGTAAGGTTTATAAAAGTAAATTTACTCACAACAAACCTGTGAGGTATACAATATGATTATTACTATTGCAATTTCACAGATAACAAAAAAGATTTTTCTAGGTTTAGTGATTTTTCCCAAGGTCAAAGAGCTAGTGAAGTGTTGAGCCCACCAATGCACACTTTCTACTATACCCTGTTGCCTCTCCAAAATGAGATGTCGACATCATTACTTTCCAGAAGTAATTTTGTTTGTAAGTGTGATTTAAAAGTAGCTTACTAACATGATTAAGGTACCTTCCAAGGTATTCTCTGTAAGCAGTCAACTAGAAATGTAATCAGTGGAAAAGAAGTTATAAACTTGAAATTTTTAAAAGTCTGTTGAATTGGGGTGGGGGGAGGAAATGGTATTATAATTGGGAAGTATCTGGATAAAGTTGAGCTTGAGAATAAGAATTTGTCATTTTGATCAGAAAGGCAGCAAAGTTTCTTGGCTCTCCCACTAAATATCTAGGTAAATTTAAGAAAGTCGCTTAAACTCTTCGGATGTTAATGTTTCTAATGTCTCTTATAGTTACTAGTTGACTGATTTTGATTTATTCCAATGAGGCAAGTAGGGAAGAAAAGGGTCAGAAAGAAAGAGAAGAAAGACAAAGACAGAAACAGAGAGGGACACAGAGAAAGAGAGGCTGAGGAAGGCAGAAAGAAAGTGAGAGACAGATAGACATCTTCAATAGACGGGTGCAGTAACCTGGACCTACAAATTCTGAGATTTTGAACTTTTGCTTATCTCTTTATCTTTTGGCTTTATCCTGTTCCCAAAACACATGATAAGTTATCACCTTGGGAAATAAACAAAAACTCAAAATCACAGAAATCTATGAAGGGCCAAGGCTGTTTCTCTTGCCAGTGTGGGAGGCAGAATCTGCAGTCACCCTCTCCTCTAATCCCACTCCCTCAGGGATGTTACACCAGCACCATCCAAGGAAGGGAATGGCCTGACAAATAGACATAAGTATTTAGTGACACACGTATCCCTGTTATGAAGAAGGCTGACTAACAAGACTGATAATGTCACTCTCTTGCCAAAAAAGAAAAAGAAAAGTTTATTGTTCCCCTAGTATTTGTAACATAAAATGCAAATTCCCCATGTTAAAGTTAAAATCGACCATCTGGCTCCAGCCTACCTTTCTGGGTGTATCATGTATTTATCCCTTTGATGAACATCTACAATTCAGCTACAAAGGCCTCCTTGTTATTTATGAAAGTTCTTCAACTCTGGAATTTTATGCATATCAATCAATCTTCTGATTAGTGAGTAGGCTTCCCAAAGGTTGATAAGATATGCTTCTACCCCATGAATGTGAGACTTCTAGCCTTTTTAATGAGGATGTCTTATAAAATGAATAAATTTGCATTCTGGTCTACAAACCCTACCTGAACTAGTTTGGATAGTGTGAAATAATTCTCTTTTTATCTGACCACCCAGTCTGGATAAAGTAGATCATCGTGACCCTATCAATGTGGGACACCCAAAAGGCTTTGCCTGAATCATCTTGCCAGTGTTTCCAACTACTTTACTATATTCCTATCTGTTAATTTATTCATTATTTTGTACAGAGGCCAAGAAACTCATTATCATAAATAAGTTATGAAGTTAAAGAATCATTTTATAAATAGAAACATCAAGTATAAGGTCTAGAAGGGACCATAATATAAGTCTTATCATCTCATAAGATAAGATTTGAAAAAGTTTCCCATCCCCACCCTCTACCTTGGAATGGCAAGGGGTCAAGTACCTTTAGGGCTGCTGAGTTCTTGCACAAGGCAACCTACCCATGATGACGTGTTTTCTACCATCATGTCTGCATGTGTTGCCTGGCTCTTCTATATATAAATGTCCGTAACAAAGATGCAAGCCAGTGCAATTTTCCAAAAGGTTAAGAAGTATGGCACTTTAGAAATAGCTGGCTTATTATTGTCCATTCTAAGTCCATTCTAAAATATATACTGAGTTATTTACAACACACCTTATTCTTTACCTGTCAGAGACTGACCTGCTCCTGTCAGGCATCTCTACTACCACTCCCTGCCCAAATCTTCCTTAGCCCTAAAATAATTCCTTTTGAGCCACCCATAGTGAAATGTTTCATGAAGCTAGGTAAGTCTTTTTTTTTTAATCAATTGAGGTTAAGTAACTTGCCCAAGGTTACACGGCCAGTTTTTCTGTGTGGGTGTTAAGTATCTGAGGCCAGAACCAATACTGGGTCCTCCCGACTCCAGGCAGGCCGCTCTTACTCACTGCTCCACCTAGCTGCCCCTAGGTAAGTCTTTTAAAAACTTCTGCACCAAACCATGCTTTAAGAAAATCAATACAATTTACTATTTAAGATTAGTAGTGGTTGGCTGAGAGCATCTATATGTCTGAGAATATTTAGTCCATTTTCAATTTTCTCAGCCAAATTAAAAACCCAATACTAATGCTTTAAACTAATGAGCCTCAAAACAACTGAATTTCTTTACTTATTAGTGCAAAACACAAATTTGGGCCAATAATCTCCACTACACAGAATTTCAGAAAAAGAAAAAAAACTAGGACATAATTCTATTGTATATTGAATAGGCATTAAACAAGCAAGGACATAATCACTAGTCACTGAAATAAAATCAAGGGGAAAAATGGGTGGCTCTAATCAATTAAACAAAGAAACAATAAACATTTATTAAGTACCTACTAAGTTATAGAAACATGTTAGGTTCTGGGGATAGACAAAAGCAGAAAAGTCCCTGTCTTCAAGGAGCTTCCTTCCTATAACTAGGTATATATCAAAATTCTAACTAGGAATTCTTGCATCTAAGTCAATCTCATTTGAGTGTAACTTGAGAATGTGTTTTAATGCCAAGTATGGTTGGACACAAGAATCCAGTACCCTCACCCTCCCAGGGGCAAACCCTAAATGGGCACTGGTCTCTTTTCCCTCTATACTACTATTTCATTTGGTGATCTCATCTTAATGCTGATTATTCTCAAATCCACTTATCAAAAAGGAAATAACTGGTATAAAAACAAAAGGAAATTGTAAAACTTTTGAAAAAAAGGACAGAAATATACCAGTGGGAGCTCATGAATCACGGTTTTAAGTGGATACTGATATACAATCTGCCTTGAACCTGAGGTACCTTTCTGCAGATCCTTTGCAATAATTCTGAAATCCTACAAAGGTCAATAAATCATAGGTAGATGACTACAGGTATAGATTTTAAGGAATACAGTAGTTCAAAGCATTAAATATTGGAGTGATCAAGGTAGGCTTAAAAGTTTAAAACATAACCAAATGAACCAAGGAATGCTACAGGATCCCTTTGCTTGGAACCTTCTCCGAACAACATAGATAATATTTTAGTCTAAAATGCTTTTGAAACTATTCTGCATAGAAGCAGGGAAATGAAGGAGATAATTTCTCCAGCCCCCATTGATCCTTAGGTACCTGTCTGACTTTTTGAAAAAAAGAAAAGGGACTTCCTCTTGATTCCTACAGCACATAATTCCCCATAGAACAAGTATCTTTTATATTGAGTGCCTTCTGGCAAATTGATTGTCATAGAGAATTAACAAAATGAGAGCCCACCAATGGAAATATATTAGAATTACAAAATAATTAGAATTCCAATATCAATGTGAAAAAGTTCTGAGGGCAAACCAGATGGGCTCTTTGATCTGCCTGGTTAGGCTTTGACTTTTTTCTAATTAGGAAAGTGTTCGTGTTGAACTGATAAGCATTCTAAGCACTGTACATGTCTGGCCACTGACTAATTAATTATTTTTTGACTTTGAGCAGTGACACTTAATTTGAAAACTTTCCACCATCCATGGCTGCATATGGAAAATCCAGGCAAAATGTTTAAAATTTATGTTGGCTGATATGTTAAAGTGTCATTTGAATTCCCTTTGGGTTCTGGGAGGGCAATGTGGGTCAATGAGCTAAGTAAGAAAATGAGAACTGAGAGGACAGATTCATAATTTCAACTAGCATAGGGCAAATTTGCCTTTGACCCAGGGCATTTCAGAGGCACACTACCTCTCTTGTATAGTAATCACCATCCCAATACTTCAAGTTTCACTGTTGACCTTTGTGACCATGCAATACAACCTCCCTTCTGTCCCTGGGTCCTTTTACTATGTTATCTCTCTGGTAGCATCTGCTTTCAACCCTGGCTCCCACAAAGGAGGGAGTTGGATTGCCCCCTTTCCCAGTATCACTATACCTCAAGTCAAAATATCTATGCTACTGCCAGTCTCTCTTCCCATTTGTTTTTACCCAAGATGAAAATATCATTAAATGTAGCTCTGAGATAGTCACTCTCTCTATTGCTTTTTTTTATTACTCCATTGTTTATACCACCTTTAAAAGTAATTACCTTAGGGGAGGCTAGGTGGCGCAGTGAGTAAAGCACTGGTGCCAGAGTCGGGAGAACCCGAGTTCGGTTCCGACCTCAGACACTTAACACCCACACAAAAAAAACTAGCTGTGTAACCTTGGGCAAGTTACTTAACCCCAATTGCCCTCCAAAAAGCAAAAAAAAAAAAAAAAAGTAATTACCTTGGTAAGGTAAGAACACTTTTCAATTGAATCAGTCAAGCAGAACCAAATCTGAAGAGAGCCATCATGAATCAGTCAGAGTCATTGACTCAAAATCATAGAGATATTCTTTAGATCTGGATTCAAGGAGTTGAAGGAAGTGTGACATTCTAGCATACCTCTGAGGTGCAAAGTTAAGATTGAATTCTGGTAGTGAAGGCAGGTTACTGGCTCTATGGGCATCTTTGGGCAGAGAACCTAAGCTTTAGGAAAGTTCTCAGAAAATGTTAGCTCTTTCTCCAACTTCTCCTCCTGCTGCCTATCTTTCTACAGACACTATAATATAACCTGATGTTTCATCATCCAGACATTTCCACTATATTGAATTCTACCTAAACCACAGAGACCATGGGTAAACTAGAGATATGGCTGTGGGCAGAAAACATAACCTCTATGTAAATGCTAGGAATTTTTCCAACTGGGAACTCAGAGTAATTGTGACTGAATTCATAATTTCTTGTCTAAAATAAACTGCCAAAATCTGAAGAGGGAGGAACCATGTGGACCTTAGGGGGTCATCATATCATACACTTATACTTAAAATCAGCTAATTTTTATAATGGTGTTACATCATTCCCCATTTGTTA
>NW_027186823.1:0-926 GCF_028583685.1 Petaurus breviceps papuanus | reverse complement strand
CACACACACACACACACACACACACACACACACACACATTGAGAAAGCAAGGAACGTAATATAATTAAACAGCTGAAATCATACAAAATACATTACTATGTTAGCCATATTTCAAAAAAATGCAAGAAAAATAAATCGAGAAAATTATACTTGAACTTGTGCTTATTAGTTCTCTCTTGTGTGTGGCGGGGGAGAGATAGCATTTTTTTTCATCCTGAATCCTTTGGAATTGTCTTGGATTATTGTATTGACTGGAGTAGCTAAGTCTTTCACAATTAGTCATCATTACAACATTGCTATTACTATACACAATGATCTACTGGTTCTCACTTCACTTTCATCAGTTCATATAGATCTTACCATGTTTTTTTTTTTTCTTGAAACCACTTCTTTGTTGTATTTTAGAACAATAATATTCCATCACAATCATATGCCACAACTTGTTCACCCTTTCCCTAAGTGATGAGCAGTCCCTTGATTTCCAAACTTTGCCACCACAAAAAGAGTTGCTATAAATATTCTAATATATTTTAGCCTCTTCATTTTTCTTGATCTATTTGGCATACAAACCTAATAATGGTATTGTTGGATCAAAGGGTATGCAAAGTTTTGTAGCTCTTGGGGCATAGTTCTAAATTTTTTCTCTAGAATGATTGAACTTTTCTATCAATAGTTCATTACTGTACCTTTTCCCCCTCATCCCCTCCTGTATTTGTTGCTTCTAACAGATGCGAGGTGGTACCTTGGAATTGTATCAATTTGTGTTTCTCTAATCGATAGTGATTCAAAGAAGTTTTTCATATGACCATAGATAAAATTTTTCTTCTTTTTAAAAAAAATTTTGGTTTTTATTAATTTCTTTACATTTAGTTTACAAGATTCATTTCCACAATTCCTTGAGTTTCAAATTTTCTCTCCCTCCCCTT
>NW_027186822.1:0-10484 GCF_028583685.1 Petaurus breviceps papuanus | reverse complement strand
GATATTAAGACCTGGAATCCCAATTATGACCTGGGTAATGAGTACCCAGCTTCTCACAGAATTGGACATTTTTAATTCATGTCCATCTCTTTGTGAATTCATTTAAGGTTTTCTTGGCAACGATACTGGAGTGATTTGTTATTTCCTTCTTCATATTTTATACACACACATATCAATCAATAAGTCCATAAGGATTTATTAAAATTGTGTTGGGGGTAAATGCTGGACATACACATATGAAGAATAAAATACCACTGGTTCCAATGAGCTTACATTCTACTGGGGGAGAAGACAACACATATAAAAATCTAGACAGTATCAATATGAAGTATATATACATATTGAATCCATGGTTCTATGTTGGGGGAAGGAACTAGAAGTTTGAGAAATCAGGAAAGGATTTGTGCAGATTTGGGCGCACATATCAGTGCACACCTGAACATATACACAGAATTACACACCCATATACATTCTATTCAAATTTAGTTTTAACTCATTATCTATACACTTCCAATAGATACTGAAAAAGGATGGGAATTTATCAGTGGAAAGAGAGTTGGATGGATCTCAATTAGGAATGTGTGTATTATTTTGAATGTCTACATACTTCTCCCTGAAACAAATGTCCAAGTTTTTTGCTTTTTTTTTTTTGGAGTTAAGTAACCTGCCCAAGGTCACACGGCTAGTTTTTGTGTTAAGTATCTGAGGCTGGATTTGAACTCGGATCCTCCTGACTCCAGGGCCGGTGCTCTATTCACTGCACCACCTGGCTGCCCCTAAATGTCCAAGTTTTAACACAAATAGTCTTAAAACTTTAAAATGCTGAGTCATGGGTCACTATCACCTCTCAAATATTAAAGTGAATAATCATTAGAAAGGGCAGTGAAAATATTCATGCTGACATGAGGAGCTTTTAGCATTTCCAATAAGGAATTGTGCTGGAAAAATATAATAAAAAAAAGAAATAATCAAAGAAATCTCTGCTTAAAATGAAGGCCCAGTAGTGTGGGAGGAGCAAAAGGTGACTGATGATCAGCCAATATCTTACCTTCTTATACCTGTAATATTATGAGAATGGAATAAATGCTGTATTTAATGATCTGTGGTGCCCCCTATGACAAACTTATGAAAAATCTTAGATGCCTCACTGGAAAAACAACAATGACAACAAAACAACAGAAATTGAAATTTTTTGATCCATATCAATTGAGGAAATATTAACATTAATGTGATCACAGATATATTGGAATACCTGACAGGGGTGGAGATTCCATGGCCTCAAGGTCACATGGGTTCCTTTAGTCTGTGTGTTCCCTACATTTGCGAGCATAATACCATGTATTATAATAATAATAATAATAATTAGTAATAAGTATAATATAATAAGTAATAATTAGTAATAAGAATAATAAAAATTCACAGAAATATAATTGTGACATTCAATATAGTTATGATATTCATTATATATCTTATTTAATTTGTTTATAAAATGCCTGTGTCAAGTACATAGTATAAGTATCACTTTTGTTTTCATAGGTAAAGAGAGTCAAGCTTAAAGAGCTTTAACAAAGTGTGTTGCTTTATTTCTAGTAGTTGGAAAAATAAGGATTTAAAATGTATTTTGATTCTATATCAAGCTTTCATGTAAAGAGTTATTGATTTGAGATAGGTAAGATTTTTTTTTGTAATATTTGATAACTGGGGTGGCTAAAATGGCTCAATGAATAGAGCACTGGCCCTGGAGTCAGGAGGACCTCAGTTCAAATTCAGCTTCAGACACTTGACACAATTACTAGCCATGTGACTTTGGGCAAGTTACTTAACCCCAATTGCCCTCCAAAAAGGCAAAAAAAATTGATAACTATTTCAAATTGCTTCCTTAGAAATCTTATAAATTCTACTTTACTCATATTAAAACCTATACTTTTTTTTCTAAGAGATCACAATCACAAAAAGGTTAAGAACCACTTCTCTACACCATTTAATTCCACTCTTTCATTTATGTATTTAGTTATTCATTCATCTACTTGTTTATTTGTTCTTAATTTGCTTATTAGTTCCTCTATTTGATCATTTATTTCTTTGTATGAAGGGGCTGAAATGTGTGTGTATGTGTGTGAGTGTGTGTGTTGAGAATTGAGCAGGTGAGCCACTAGTAAGTGATTAATTGGTTTTCTTCTTGAAATATAAGATAATTATACACTAATAGCCTTTTGAAGGTATTTATTGATAGCAGAACTGCATGTCACCAACCTAGAAATTAATTATCTTTCAACTGGAATGATCCTTTATCAGATCTGATCTCCAACATCCCCAAGTACTATGCCAGTCTTCCCAGTGTTTGAATACTTGCTGACATAATCTTCTCCCTAGATCTTGGAAATGTGATGCTGTGCTCTCTCTTCTCCATTTAGCTGCCTAGCTTGAAGAACTGCATCATGCCTTGGTGGGGTGGGGGTGGGATTAAACAATTGGGTGAAATGTGGAGGAATGAACTTGGGTTTTTGAGGTCACTTTTGTCATCCTGGAAACAGAAACACCAGAGTTTAGATGTAACTATTGCTTACTGAAAAAGAGCAAAATAGGAAACACAAGGCACAGAAAAGAATAAATTCACATTATTTTGATTTTGCTTGCATTAGCAAGTTAAGATCACTTTTTTAGTTAATTGAAAAATTTACACTTGTAAAAAGTAGACCATTTTTACTTAAGCTAATTATGTTAATATATAATTGAGGAAATACCTAATAAGACACTTTAAGAAAAAAAGATATTTCAACAATTAAACATTGGTTAATATGACATCTAAGCCTTAATTCTTGAATGTGCATGAAAAATTCTCATAAAATAATGATAATTTAACTCAGTGACAATAATAAATAGAATTATAACAAAAAGTCGTAGGCTCACAGTGGTAGAAAACTCCTTAAAGAAGATATTTCAAGAAAAGATTATTCTGAAAAACAGAGGAGAAATATTGTACTTCTATGGGAAGGCCATTTTTAAAATTCATGGACATGAAGGTAGCTGAACCAGGTGTTGTGGAATGCTTAGAGCTTGGTTAGAAATCAAAGATTGTATTCCAGGCCATAGGTAGTCATCCTAATTTTTGTCTTGCCATGACTTCAATTACTGTGAAAGAATGAGTGAGGCCGATGTCTTTGTGCAACTTTGCCTTTTTTAAATCCAATTCAGTCTCAAGTCAAGACCTTACCCCATGATGCCATTGGTCCTCTTCAAAAACAAAACAAAAACAAGGAAACAAAAAACCAAACAACTGTACCTACTATGTGAAAGGCACTATGTTAAGCACTTTAGAAATATTAAAACATTTGATCCTTTGTTAGTTTCTCAACCAGATCATTTCCTCTAGCTACAGGTGTCCCTCAGGTTTCTGTCCTGGTTTCTCTTCTTTTTTTTTTCCTCAATACTATTTCACTTAGTGATCTCATCAACCTACATGGATTTAATTACATTTGTGTTGATGGTTCTCACATCTACCTTTCTTGCTCCATTGTCTCTGCTGACTTCTGCTCTCCCACCTCCACCTATCATTCAGACATCTCAAAGTGGATGTCAAATATACTCCTTAAACTCCAAATGTCCAAAGCATAATTCATTATCTTTCTCCCTAAACCCACCCCCATTATCTTCCTTATTGCTATACAGGGTAATACCATCCTCCAAGTCCCTCAGGCTAACAAACTAGGAGTCATCTTCGGTTCCTCACTACCTCTCACCGCTCCACATCTAAGCTATTGCCAAGGCCTTTAGAATCTACTTTTTGAACATTTCCTGAGTAAAACCACTTTCTCTCTTCTGACACAGACTTTCATCACCACACATCTAGATTATTGCAACAGCCTTATGGTGGATCTCTCTGCCTCAAGTAACTATAATCGATTCTCCATTCAGTTCCAACCACCAATGAAGTGATTTACCTAAAATGAAGGTCTGATGATACACTACACTACTCAATAAACTCTACTGGTTCATCTTGAGTTTGGAATTTACAATATATTATATATAGAGCTAACTATAATTTTGTTATATAGCTTCTTAATATACAATACTGCTAAAGCCCCATCTTCCATTTTTTTCTATAGTATGTCTTTTGAATAAAGTATATTCATCAGGAGCCCTTCTCAAAGCATCAGTTTCAACCCACTCATTTTCAATTACATACCTAAGAGATCAAATTTGCTTCCTTGCATTAGAATTCTGGGTCTTTTTGCATGTTACCGAAACTCTGGCCAATTCTTTATAAACATCTGAGGCCATGGAATTTAGTACTAGGTTGCTGAATTTTGTCTCCTGTAAAATTCTAGATGTTTCTAAAGCTCATTCTTCATAGCTGTTCTTTTTTGTAGAATACATGGGAGATATACCTACACAGTCTTCTTCCTCTTACCCCTGAAAACTCCATCCTTTCTAGTTTTAAAATGTTTTTGATAAAATCTGTGAAACAGCGAACATTAGCCTTCATTAGATGAACTGTAACTGTAACTAGGTTTCTTCCATGTGTACATTTTAAGCCAGGACTCCAGTTTTTCCAATCACTTTTTAAGATATGACTAAGTTTGGGAAGTGAAATTATGTTGTTTTTCTCCCCAGCACACCTTGCCTTCAGTAAGAAAGTATGTGGAAACTTCAACTTATAAACCTTTAATATTTGTTTTCTTACTGATGGCTTTATGGAAATTGGTAATATTGATTCATTATCTCTGAAGGTCAGAGTAATTTTCTTTTTTCAAACAAGCCTTTTGAGAGACTGGAGATGGGTTGGAAACATAGTTCAAGTACCTATGGGAGACTGGAGGCTCTGAAAATCAATATAGACAACCATACCAAACATCAGACCCTAAGACTGATAGATATCATGGATGACTGCAAAAATAATGGAAGAGAAGGAGCACAAGGGGGTATTGATGTGTACTGGTGACCAGACCATGATCTAAACATAAATTGTACACATTCTTTATGACAGACCAACCGAAGAGTATCATTAGAAGCAGCTACCAAAGAAATTGAGCAAGCAAACGCCGAAAATAAGGGTAGACTTACTGTGTACACAGATAATCAACTTATCACTAAAGTTATGAATAAATAGATTGACAACTGAAATGAAGTGGCTGGAAAACAACTAAAAATAAAGATGTTGTCCACAAAGACCAATTCACTAAGCTGAACAGTATGACTTGGAACAGGAATGTTGATTGGAAGTATGTGCCTGCTCATTTGAAAGTTGAAGGCAATGCTGAAGCTCAAAGACTAGTCAGAGAAGCAACCAAAAAGTGAGAAGCCTCAATCAATACTTTGCAGAGGGTGAAATTTACAAGTGTCACTCTGTTGAATCCTGCAATATAATTAATCTCCTAATCAATCCCTTCACCCTTTCCACATCATTGTGTTGTAGGTCTCTTCCATGACTATCTTTGGTCATTTTCTCCATATGCATGCTCAGTTTTATGTGCTATTTTATTTTATTTTTTAAAGCAATTGGAGTTAAGCAACTTGCCCAAGGTAACATGGCCAGTTATTTTGGGTGAGTGTTAAATATCTGAGGCCAGAACCGATTCTGGGTCTTCCCAACTCCAGGGCTGGTGCTCTTACTCACTGTACCACCTAGTCACCACAGCTATTTTATGTTTTGTCAATAATAAAAACAAAATTCTATATACTATTTTATAAATATACTACAAATAGTGTTAGAAATTGTTCACATATCCTAATAATAAGAGGAGAAAGACAGTTATCCTCATAGCTATCAGAGCCAACCTAACACTTCATTTACTCAAGTCTTACCAAAAACCACCTAGAAACCCATTCAGACTGTTTCACTGCTCACATGACTTTGGGGTAATGGAAGTCACCAATTGTTCCTTCAATTAAAATGGACTGAAACAAATCTTGCTATCTCCTCTGACACTGCTTTCTAAGGACTTCCTGACTTTACCACTTACCCTCCTTGTATGCCCTACAGTAGCCCAATATCATCTGACCTTCTGACAATCTAAAGATGGCTGTCTGAGTCATGCAATATGCCCCTCTGGTGCATTCTTATGACTTTTAGGACTTAGAACTTTTAAAAAGTCTTTTCATTTACCTAGAAACTGAACTCTCTAATAAGATGCTGCCCTCCCCCCCCCAAAAAAAAATATGAACTGGATCATAGACTGCCTTTCTGTAGTTGTTGTCCATCCCAAGTGCTGAGCATAGTAGAAAAGGAACTTAGTAGAAAAAGGAGTTCAATAAATCTTTTTTTCATTAATTATGAAAAGAAAATTGGTAGTATTTTTAGTTTTCTTCTGAGAATGTCATTTTTACTCAATTAACCAAAATTTATTAAGTGCCTACTATGTGCCAAGCACTGTGATAAGTTCAAGGCACACAAAAAGAGGCCAAAGACATTCCTGTCCCCAAGGTACTTGTAATCTAATGGGGAAAACAATTTGCAAACAAATACATACACAGCAAGCAATAAAAAGGATAAATAGGAAATAGATAACAGAAAAGAAAATACACTGGAATTTAGAGGGGCTGGAGAAGGCTTCTTGTAGAAGGTTGTCTTTTAGTTAGGTCTTAAAGGAAGTTAGGGAGATCAATAGTTGGAACATAGGAAGAGAGTATGTTAGGCATGGAGAAGAGTCAGAGGGAATGCCTGAAAATGAGAAATGCAGTATCTTATTCATGGAAAAGCCAGGATCCCAGTGACACTAGACTGAAGGACTGTATCAGGGAGTGAAGTGTAGATAGAGTGGAAAAGCAGCAGGGGGGTAGGCTCTTAAATGCTTTGAATTCTAAGCAGAACACTTTGCATTGGCTGCTGGAGGAAAGAGGAAACTGCTGGAGTTTTCGGAGTGAGGGGAGCAGAGAGATAAGACCTGAATTTTAGCAAGATCACTTGAGTGACAGAATGGAGAATAGATCTGAATGGGAAGAGACTTGAGGTCTGCAGACCAATAGCAATAATCCAAGCATGAGGGACAAGATTCTGCACAACAATGGTGGTGGTGCTGTCTTGGAGAGATGTTACAAGGTGAACCTGACATGTCTTGGCAACAGCTTAGATAAAGGAGGGAGGAGATAGTGAGGAATCCAGGATGACTCTTAGAATGAGTTTGACAGATTTAGATGATATTGCCCTTTATAGTAAAAGGGGTGGGAGAAGAGAGGCAAATATTAAAGGGAAAGATCATGAGCTTTGTTTTGGAAATAATGAGTTTGACGTGTCTGCTTGAGATCTAGTTAAAGATATCAGAAATGGAGTTGTAGATATCAGATTAGAGGTCAGCTGATATATTGGGGAAGGATGGGCATATTTGAGTGTCAACAGTATAAAAATGATTATTAAATACGTCAAAGCTGATAAGATCACTAACTAAAAAAAATATTGAGGGAAAAGAGAAGAGGACCCAGGACAGAACCCTGCGGAACATCTATGATTTGGAGTTGGATCTACCAAAGGAAACACAGAAAGAATACTCAGAGGGACAGGAAAAAAAATCTATGAGACTGTAGTTTCCCAAAAAGCATGGATAGAAGGGAGTATCAAGAAGAAATTAATCAGCAGTATCAATGGCTGTGGAGAGGTTTCAGAGAATGAAAAATAAGAAAAGGTCATTAGATTAAGTAACTTTTTTTTATTCTGTTATTGTCAGTTATGTCAGCCTCTTCATGACCTCATTTGGAGTTTTCCTGGGAAAAATATGGAAACTTGTTTGCCATTTCCTTTTTTAGCTCATTTTACATATGATGAAACTGAGGTAAAGAGTGCTAAGTGACTTGGTCAGAATCATGAAAATGATAAGTATAGGAGGCCAGATTTGAACACAAAACATATGTGTTTCTGGCTTCAGCATAGCACTCTGTCCACTGTACCATCCAACTGCCCCAGATTTGACAACTAAGAGATTGAAATAACTTTGTAGAGAGTAGTTTTGGTATAAGGGGTTAAGAAGTGTGTGAGAGGAGAGAAAGTGGAGGCATCTATTGGAGATGGCCTTTTTGAGTAGTTTAGCTACAAAGGGCAGAAGAGAAATAGGATGACAATAAGTAAAAAAAGAAGGATTGAGTAAAGGCTTTTTTCATGATAAGGGAGATAAAGACATTTTTGTAGGCAGTAGGGAATAATCCAGTAGAGGGGAAGAGATTGAACTTAATGAAATAGGGGACTTTGCAGAAAGGGCAATCTTTTAAAGGGCATGAGATAGAATGGGATCACTTGAAGAAGTAGGGAAATTATCCTTGGTAAGGAGCAAGGTCGCTTCATCACGTGAGATGGGGGAGAAAGAGGAGAAAGTAGGAAAGGCATTTGGATGATAGAAAATGAGAAAGAGGCCAGAACAGGAAGTTCAGCACAAATATGCTCATTTTTTTCCCTGTAAAATGTGAGGAAATTATTGTTTTAACCTGTGTGGGTGGGTGGGGGAGTGGGAAATGGGATGTTTCAGGCAGAATGAAATACCCTAGGTTATCTCTGGGGAGGGTGGAATAGTGAATTGATAAGGTGATACTGCAGGATTGACTAGCAGCAGTGAAGTTATGTAACATAAATTTGTAGTAAACCCAGTCAAAATGATGGTGCTATTTTTTTCTGTCTTCTTTTAGTAGCATGTGTGTGGTAACTAAGGAGGCAAATGATGGGAATGATTCAACACTGAGGCTTGCCTGCTTATTATCAGAGATATAAAAAGGGTGAGGACAGTCTAGAGTTGAATTGGTTCACCAAATATGAGGGGGAAAGGAGACAGTAACAAATGGGAAGAAGATGGCCTGGGAAAGAATCAAGGGACCAAGAGATTGGAGGCCATGGTACAGATGGAGAATAGAGCTATATAAATGAAGACAGATGGAGAGGTCAAAAGCCAATAGATTTTGTTCAGACATGAGAATTTAAAAATTCTTGAATATAGAACTGGTACATTTGTGGGTGATGGCAATATCTGGGTATAACCATTTTTGTGTGTGACCGAGATTGTGAGGATGGAAGTAAGCTGGGTATGTTCAGGGACTAATTGGTTAGTGTGAGGCAGAATCGATATGTACATTGAATTCCCCTACTATGAGGGGAGGAATTGGGGTCAGAGAAACTTTTTGCTGTCATCTGTTTTGATAATTCTTGGGATATTCTCTGTTGCATCTTCAACACATGTGCCACCTTTCCTCTCCCATTCCATCCCCAGAAGCCAATAACAGATAAGTCCTTTCTTCTTTATCTATCCTTTACTATATAGTCTCTTACCTGATAACTATATTATTCTAATAGGACAAGAATTTGGTCTGATAAGGCTTCAAAAGATATTCAAATCTGATTCACAGAGTCAAGGACACAGGCATTTTTCCTATTCATCACCCTAAAACTATAAGATAAGATAGAAGTCACCTTAAAATCATTTTCTGGGGATGGCTAGGTGGCATAGTAATAGAGCACTGATCCTGGAGTCAGGAGTACCTCAGTTCAAATCCTGACTCAGACACTAGCCATGTGACCTTGGGCAAGGTCCTTAACCCCAAATGCCTTTCCCTCCCCCATCCATAAAGGCAAAAAAATCATTTTAACAAATTCATTTTCATTAATTCATTTAATTTTTTGTTAATTTGTTTATTACAAATGAAAAACCAGAAACCCAGAAAGAGAAGTATTTCTCCTAGTTATATGGATGACAAGAATCAAAGTCAAATTTAAAGTTATGGCTGATTTTTGTCTTCAAGTTCAGAGTGCTTTTCACTACCACAAAATTTTTATTAAAAACAAATGAGATAAAAATGAAAAAAAACTTTGAAAAATGTATGTAGCTTCATGTAAATGTCAGTGATATCTCTACTTTTACAATCTACAATTTCACAAGACTGTGATTCTTTCTTTACATTACTAAAAAGGAACCCAAGACTCACAGATCTATCATTAGTGAACACTGTATAATTCATTAGATTCTGGAATGGTCAAACACCCGACAATTAGAGTATGCACTTTGCAGCTTTTCACAGCTGGTGTTGGCATCTTCTCTCATGTGTGATTACCACAGGTCTTTAGATACAGGGTCCCAGAATGAGCAGAAATGGTAAGCTCTAGTTCCCTCCTGTAAATATGCCCCTGAGCTTACAGAGGTACTCAAAATGAAATCCTGCAATCAGGAGGATGACTCCTGAGGGTTTTTTTTTAATTCTGGAACATCTGGTTTATTTAACTGCTGACAAAATGGCATGTTGGCATTAACATCTCTGCCAATTTATCAACAAGTTTCATTCAACTACAACTTTCTATTTCCATAATAATTCCTCAAGATTCTTCCTCCCATTTTCCCTTGCTTTTTCTCTTCCTTCCTTCCTTCCTTCCTTCCTTCCTTCCTTCCTTCCTTCCTTCCTTCCTTCCTTCCTTCCTTCCTTCCTTCCTTCTTTCCTTCCTCTTCTGTCTGTCTCTCTCTTCTCTCTCTCTGTCTCTCTCTCTCTGTCTCTCTCTCTGTCTCCCTGTCTGTCTCTCT
>NW_027186821.1:0-11568 GCF_028583685.1 Petaurus breviceps papuanus | reverse complement strand
AAATTGCTATTGTGAATGAAAAAGACTGAAGTAATAAAATCAGCATATCAGTCTCAGAACGAATTGGGTCTAAGACCCTCTCAGTAGGTATAAGGACACCATATGGGAATTAACAGCATTCTTATACCCAATAATGAGGAACCAATTGATTTACATAATTTTTAGTAACATGGGCATTTTCTCTGCTGATTGACCAGAGTTTTACAAATCTTGTGGTTTTCTCTAGAACCTCCTGGTACATTTTGCAGTCATTACAAAGCATCCTAGAACATTTGGTAATAACCACAGAATGTTCCAGGATGTTTGTCATGAGGTATGGAATATTACGTAGTCAGCACCTGTTATCCCACCTTCTCAGAATTGTCTCAATATCTTAATGTATCCATAATATTTGATTTTATGATAACATCTTATTTCCCCATATAATTTTACAGCAAAGCAAGGTCTAGCTTTCAAAAGGCAAGATAGTCACAAAATGAAAAGAACCCAACAAAATGGAGTTAATTTGAATTTCACATTAGAGAAGCATGATGTAGCAGAAAGAAATCAATAACCTGCTTATGACAGCTAGCTGGCTTTGATAATAGAAGTGCTATACAAACAATATCTTGTTTGATCTTCACAACACCCTTGGGAGGTAAGTGCTACTATTATCCCTATTTTAAAGATGAGGAAACTGAGGCTGAAAACATGAAATGACTTACGCTATTAAGTGTCTGAGGCTGTGTTCCTGACTCCAGGTCCAGGGCTCTAGCCACTATACCAGCTAGCTGCCAGATTAAATATTGACTCTGCTACTTTTATTACATGTGTGATTTGGGGCAAATCACTTAATTTCCCTGGCCCGTGCTCTTTTTTTTCCTGTGAAATAAAGGAGGTCTAGATCAGTCGTCTCCCAAATGTAGGCCATGGCTTGACTCAAACAGATACATGATCAATTAATCAAAATGTGGGAACATCTATCCCATCCCACCTTCCCTAGAATAACCAACCCATACGTTTGTCTTCAAATACCACACCATCCTCTTCAACTGTGATAGCTCAATACTTCTCTCTTCCACCTGACTTCCTTCCCCTGGCTGTACGAGTAGTGGGTTCCATAGGGTGGTTATAAGTGGTGAACATTTCTTGACTAATTGAAAAAGTATTATGATGAATGCATTCAATATAATAAAGCTAGCCCCATGTCTTTGTAGGTAACCCATTCAGTCCTTGATTTAACTGATCACAGTGGATTCTATGCAACAAATACATTTGTCTTCTGATCCCTCTTATGTTTTGATCAACTATACTAAGGAAGAACTCAATTTAGGGTTATCTGTATTGCATATTCTTTTTTTTTTAAAAGCAATTGGGGTTAAGTAACTTGCTCAAGTTTACATGGCCAGTTATTTCTGGGTGTGGTGCTAAGTATCTGAGCCCGGACTCTAATCCCGACACTGGGGCCAGTGCTCTTACTCACTGAGCCACCTGGCTGCCCCTATATTGCATATTCTAAAAGGATTTATTTTTAACCCTTAAAGAGGGCATTAGATCAGAGCATTAGATCAAAGCCTGGAAGGAACTCTAGAAGTCATTGAATCCAACACTTTTCTTTTATAAATGAGAAGATAGTCTCAGAACAGAGACTTGCTCAATGTCACATAGGATATATACATACATATATTATACACACAAACATCTGATGTGATTGGGATTTATCTTCAGGTCCTATGGCTTCAGGTTCAGCACTCTTTCTTCTGTATACTGAGCTATCTCCATCAGTTGTTTCCATTCTATGTGCCTATAATCATACAGCAGTTAGTCCATTTAGGATAATAAAGTTGTATTGTAAGGGACTGAGAGATTATTTAGCTCTGCCCCTTCCTCTTGTAGATAAGGAATCTGCCAGCCTCAGTCCTCATGCTCCTAATAGTGGGTCTTAAACAGCTTAAGACTTTCATTGGGAATCTCTGTATAGCACTCTTTCTACCACATTGCCTCTGAAATACATTATGTAGCCTAACAAACATTTATGAAGTGCCAGCTATGAGAGTGGGGACACAAAAACAGAAAAAGACATGTCCTTGCCTTTAACAATAACTGACACATATAGTGCTTCACATTTAAATGCTATTTTGAGTACTGTGCTATCTCATTTGAAACTCATAAGCTTTTGAGTTGGGCATTATAGTTTTTTTTGTGTGTCTAATTTACAGATTAGGAAAATGATGCCTCAAATCTTCTGATTTCAAATCTTTGTACTAGACCACATGAAGGCCCTCATTTTACTGTTGAGCAAACTCAGACTCAGAGACATGAAAGGATTTGTCCAAGGTTATACAGCTAGTAAGTAGAAGAGCCAATACTAGAACTCAAGTCTACTGATTACCAGTCCAAGGCTTTTTTCCCACTGCAGTGTATTTTCTATTAAAAGAAGCTCTTCCAAAAAGAAATAGGATCACTCCATTATATTATTAACATTATCTAAATAATGTTAAGAATAATAATTATTATTATGTAGCCCACATTTCTGTGATGCTCTAGAGTTTAAAAGTATTTTCTTTATTAAAAAAAAAGTATTTTCTTTACTAAAAAAAGTATTTTCTTTATTAAAACCTCACAGTTGGGTGTATTTTGGGGTGGGGTGGTGATGGGGTGCTTGGGGTGTCTATGTTTGTAAAATCAATTTGTAAAACCAGTTTGTAAAATCACATCCCTCCTACCCTCCAGCCTCAGAGCATTAATTGTGTCCCTCCCTCCTGCCAGCACTCTGCCTAGCAACAATTCACGAACTGTTTATCTCCCCTTGGTATAATGGCCAGCTGCACCTATGAATCCTTCAATACAATATCTGTAAGTTAACTCCTCAGCCAATTATACACATCCTGAATACGGTTAGCCTTGGTTCCCAACATCCATCTTGTCAAACATGACACTGATGGGTGGCAGACTAGGCATTTCTCAGTCAGCCCTGACCACTAGCTGATTTAGTGACGTTTCAAGCCTAAAACCACACCTTCAGGTAACCCCCACCTTGGGCTGTTTCCCAGTGAATTATGGGCAATACGCCTGCTCAATAGATAATAAAAGTGCATGTTCCTTTAAGCGCTGACCATGCCTTAACTCCTCTCTAGTCCCACCCTTACTCATCTAGTTAGCATAATTGACATCTGATTTACTATTGTAACTCTTCATAAACTATACCTATGACTTCTTTAAGGTTGCAGGTTCTCTAAGAACTCTTGCCCTCTGTAAAGTGTAACAATAAACTTTTACAATCCTGATTTAAAAGATTGCTTCGGTCCTATGAATTCATTCCAGACTGCCCACTCAGGGACTCTGATCATTGGAGCCCCCTTGTCAGTGGGGGGAGATAGATATTTGGATTGTTAGGATACCATTCTGTTGAATCCATTCTGCATAGCAAATTATCTTCAGGCACTAGTCATTGGATATAAATTGTTCCCTAGATTTTCTGGTCCATGGATTGGTTACTTAAATTGTTCTTTAGATTTTCTGTTAATAATTAGCAGCACAAATCAACAAATAATCTGGATGTATCAATGATAAATGATTAGAAATCACTTCAAGTAGATATGTTTCTGAAGAACATTCTTAAGGATTCATATCCTAAGAGTCATTGTGTTTTTCATATTTTTATGAAATCTGGAACAACTGGGTTCAGAAAAATTGTGTAACACCAACTTGGTTTAAATGTGGAGTTCCTTCAGAATCAGTAACTACTAGAATGATAGAATCCCTCTTTGATTTCACAGGCCATCTATTTTAGTCTGTACATAAATTGGGAATCTCCTTTGTAACATATCCAGTCAGGGATCACAGAGTCCTCACCTGAAAATCAAGGGTAAACCCCTACCTCTGTTCTTTGGGAACAGCCTTAATTATTAGCTAGGCTTTCCTTATATCAGATTGAAATCTGCCTATCTATAATTTCCAAAGGGAGCTTCTAGATCTGCCCTCTACAACTAAAAGGGAGTTGGGCCTAATATCTTTACACCACCAAACTATTCTTCTAGGATATCTAGTTTGTTGTCTTCTGGTAGATTCAAACAATGAACATTTCTTAGTCATGGGAGGGAAAGAGAAGGTTATTGTTAGCCCCTCATTACCAAACTTCCAACCAATCATGTTGTTCCCCTCACCTCAGCTATGGAACCAGTCATGTTATCTTCAATCCCATGATGTCATCGACCCTGTTCTGTTCTTTGTTTTGTACTCCCCAGAACCTATAAAAGAGGTACTATCCTTTTACAAGGGGTCTTTGGCATAAAAGGAGGCAAACTATTGACCCATTTATTGATGATTATATTTGTAAGTGTTAATAAATGTTATCTTGCTCAAAGAAACATGCCTTGGTTTACCCTTTTGTTAAATTTCACTTGTGACAGCCTTAAAGAAGAAATAAAATCAAGAATGAGGCAGTTAGTGACATTTTAATTCCTTATACCAAAGGTATGGGGAGAAGATAAACCCACTCAGCAGTGCCAGATTAGGTTGTGAATTTATGAGTCCTCAGACTTGTTACTTTATTCTCATGAGGTCAGATAGAAAAGATTGGGCACTGCTTGGATTTCCAGGAAAGTGAGATTAGATTTTACCATGAAAGTCTGGCTTTAAATAAATCTAAAATTGCTTTCCAGGCAAAGAAAGGCTACCCCCAATTTTGTCTAAATGAACTCGTTAGCTTTTTTTGTTTTGTTTTGATATGTTTTTAATGTTGGCTTAAGTAATGGTGCCGTCGCTTGGGTATTCTCAGATAGGCCTTACTACTCTGAGTATTGGGAAACTATTTATTATATCTTTCCCTTGCTCTATTTACATTTTCTTCTAATTTTTGCTGGTTTCATTCTTAAATGATGAGTTCCAAATAGCTTAAATTGATGTTAAAATTAAATTGCACTCTAATAATTGTGAAGAGTACTTTGTAAATTGGCAAACAAAAAAAGTGACTAATTGTTTATCTGGAGTTTACTCTACCAGATGAAGCCTGTGGCACTTTCATTTAAACAGCTCATTTTGTTGTAAAATTGTTCTGATTTAGAATGCTACTGTTGGCCTATGGCTCATTCTTTCAATTGCCAATTGTAATAATAAGGGAATTTAGAATACTAAATACATGTAGTGCTTGTCTTTCATTATTTTATCTAGCTTTCTTTTCATTCCATATTCTTAATGTTTTCTCCCTAGTTTCTATCTGGCTCTGACTGTATAAGGATGTGAACTGTGTCATTAAGATGATTTGGTAGAGAATCTGAATGCCTATGTGATTAATCAAATCATTTCTGTATGAACTAGCCATTATAATAGGGCCCCAAACCATGGTAGTCATTCTATAATTGATACAATTCCACCATACAGAAAGCCATGGACTTTGGTCAAACTTTGATAAAGAGTAAGATGGAGAAGAGAAAAATGGGGGCTTTGGTTCTAGGCTGAACTGGAAATTTGTCTGGGGCATAGGAAATTTGGAGGGTACTGAATGCAGTGATTTTCCTGGCAGGACTTCTTAAACTTTTTTCACTTACAACCTCTTCAGCACTTCTTAAACTTTGGGACGGGACCTCATCCTGACCTATCCTGACCCACAGTTTAAGAAGTGCTGCATAGAGAAGACATTAGATGAAGGCTGGTCTTGGGACTGAGTAGTTATGGGATAGAGCAATATGGAGGGGCAGTTCCCCTGGTGGTCAGTGGTTCAGCTGTTTATCTTTTCTATTTGTTAGGGTTCACTATAGGATATAGGGAAAGAATGGAAGTCAGGTCTGGCAGGACCAAGAACTATGGAGAGAAGGGAGGACGGGTCCCTCACTTGTCTTCTTCCAGCCCTCATCATCCTATTCCCTCAAAAAATTTGCTATCTGCTTTGTCCTTTGCTATTTGTCCTTACTCCTTTGTACTAAAGCCCTCTGAAAGCTACTGGATCAACTTATTTCTTATTTATTTTGATACTAATGAACTTCAAGATTATATTAATGTAACAAATATGTTTTAGTATGATAAAAACTGAGCTAGATAATGCTGATGCTTTCATGTCCTGTAAAAAAAATGGAAAACGTAATCAGAAGAGTCAAACAAATGCTCAGTAATTTATAAGAGAAAGCCAAAATTTAGGCTAGCAATATTCAGTAATCAAACACAAAATGATATGAAGATTAAACAAATAAGTGGGTGATATTTTTCACATTTAAAGAGAATTAAAAAATAATGTCAGCTATTGAAGATAAATGAAAGCTAGCTAGATTGATAAGAACTCAATGAATGAAATAAAAAACATTCATTTGATGCCTGAGAAATGATAACAGGGCTTTTTTTTTTGATAGAATAACATGTAATGATTTTGTTGTCGAGAAGAATTACCCAGGTTGACGTTTTAAAGTGAGATAGGGCTTCAATAAAATCCTTTTTCAGGATAGGCAAAAGATAATAAATAGAGATTGTGAATCCCAGTTGTAAAATCCTATTAGATTCCGGGCAGTTAGTCTTAAAAAACAATCGAGATAGAGGGCTAGTGCTCAGAGTTCAGTTTATACATCTGAAACTTCATTTTCTCCTCTACTACATATACACATAAGTATTCATCTGCACACCTAAACCAATCCCTAATGCATCAGAAAAGTCATCCTGGCCTCAGGAATGGAGTGTGGCACTCCCTACATTTTAAGTACTAACCTGCCCCCCCGCCCCTGTTTTTTTTTTATATACCAGTGATTTCATTCTTAATATTCTTTACTACTTTAGTATCTTTTAAATAAAACATTTACAGCTAAGAGTCTCTCTACACATCTTGCCTAAATTTCCTCTTTCCTCTGGGGCCTTTGTGGGGTAGTGCTGAAGGGGCATAGTTGGGAATTAGATGAGTGGGTGATAGTCTTTATTAGTTGGGGTACAGACTTGGAGTTAGATGTGTTTCCAATTTTTTCACTTTCGACTGCAATTCTAAATGTAGAGACAATGTCCTGTAGAGACAATACTAAAAAGAGGAGTTAGGTTCCAGATAACCCCAAAACAAATATGTGCAATCTATAACATAGGTAAAATTGGGCAGCTAGGTGGTATAAAGCATAGGGCGTGGGGTCAGGAAGATGTGAGTTCAAATCCTGCCTCAGGCGCTTACTAGCTGTGTGATCTTGGGCAAGTCACTTAACCCTGTTTGCTTCAGTTTCCTCATCTATAAAATGATCTAGAAAAGGAAACTTCAAACCATTCCAGTATCTTTGCCAAGAAAAGCCTGAAAGGGGTCATGAAGAGTTGAACACTAGTGAAATGACGGAACAACAGCAACAAAAGGCACAGAAACTTACCTTGTGAAGTAGGGCAAGTCACTCAGTCTCCCTAGGTTTCTGTCCATCATCTGTAAAATGATGGGTTCCATGACATGGCACTGGAGGGCCCTTCCAGATCTCAACATATTATCCTAGAATTACTTAATTCCATTCAATACAATAAATATAGGCTAAGCTCCTCTGTATAAGCAAAAAAGAGGATGAGCTGGTCACATAGAAAGCGTGAGAGAGAGTTGAGGACAGCCCACGTGCTACATTATTATCCTCAGATGTCAAGAAAATATGGAGAAGGTTCTCAGCATGCTGAATGTCCCCCTGGTGGTGAACGTATGGAAGGACATGGAAAAGAGTTGATTGAGATGAATGGGTTCTGAGCTATATACACTATGTACAACACCATGACTTTCCCCATCATGGTTTTGATATATCGCAGGTCACTAAAAAAAAAAGAAAAAAAAAAGCCCCTCTGAGGGGTGGCTAGGTGGCACAGCGAATAGAGCACCGGCCCGGGAGTCAGAAGGACCTTAGTTCAAATCTGGCCTCAGACACTTAACACAAAAACTAGCCATGTGACCTTGGGCAAGTCACAACCCCAATTGTCCTCCAAAAATAAAACAAAAAAATATATACATATATATGTGTTTGTATATATATATGTATCGCAAGTCAGCATAAGAAATTAAATGGGAGGGGCAGCTATGTGGTACAGAGAATAGAGTACCAACCCTGGAGTCAGGATGATCTGAGTTCAAATGTGACCTCAGACACTTGCCACTTAACTAACTGTGTGACCTTGTGTAAGTCCCTTAACCCCAATTGCCTTGCCTTCCCCCCTCCAAAATTAAAAAAAAAATTAAATGGGAATTTTTTGGGAGTTTTGCAGAAGCTGCAGATGACACCTGAAGGTCAGTGGATGACTGGTCAGAGCCTCTGACCAAATACTTAAACCAAATTTTACAATAAGATACAACCTTCTCTGGTATGAAGGGAAGGCCAAACAAATTTACATGGATTTTCCAGGTCACGTGGGCATCCCTAACCCTGAGATATGGAGGGGATAAGTGTAGTTTGGAAGGAACACTGTACATCAATAGGTTCATAGGTCCATTGGAGTATCTGGGAGTATTTGATTACTATGAGCTGGATAATGGAAATGGATATAGTATAATGATGAAAATAAGATAGGTCCTTGTCCTTACCAAGCAGCAGAGTGTGTATACTGAAAAAAAAAACAACCCCAAACCTATTCTATAGACCAGATTATGATAAGTTATATATCTCCTCCAGTACCTAACATAGTGCTGTATACACAATATAAATGATTATTGAATGAATTGATATATCATAGGAGATTGGGAGCGTTTATTAAATGCCTGCTCCATGCTAGGCACTGTTGTAGGCTCTGGGGATAAAAGAGAAAACTTCTACCATAAAGAAATTTACTGCCTAGTTGGAAGACGCAACACATATGAATAAAATGAAATACAAAGTATAAAAAGATGATAGAAACCAGTTTAATCCCTTTACCGCGTTTCAGCTCCTCAAATGCTTGAATATGTCTGTGAGGTCGCTGTCAAGTATAAGAGCCATGGGTAGAGATCCTAGAGAATCAAATTTAGGAAGAAGTGTCCTAAAGATTATTTTTGGCTCAAATCAGAGATTGTGTTGGCATAAGGAATTTATGATTTTAGAAGTGATGGGGCACTTTGAAGCTAAGTGACTTGCCTAGGGTCACACAGCCAGTGTGTGTCAGAAGGAGGACTGGATACAGGTCTTCCTGATTGAGGTGGCTTCATTATCAGAGACACAACCCTCCTCTTCCAAACAAGAAGAGCTACCCCCAAGTAAAATAGGCATGTTCAGGAGGAAATGGGTTCCTCCTCACTTTCAGTCTTGCCTCCCACAGTCATTTTTCCAAATTTCCCTCTTCTGCTCAGAACTCTAATATAATTCCCATGCCCTTTTCTTTCTGTAAATGACATTGCTTCCTGTTTTACTGAGAAAACTAAGGTCCTGAGAGGAATAGTTATTTCTCTCATATTAATAACTAATCATTGAATTAAGACCAACAGTTTCTTCCTTTTCTACTTCCTTATCCAGCAACCAACCAGTGTGGGAAATCTTGGGCCAAAGACTTGCCCAGGCTAAGATCTAATCAATGACAGTAAAGAAATTTTAAGGTGAAGTGAATAGGTAGATTCCTGCTCATTGTGTTTGCTTATTCAGGTCTGGGAAAATGTGGATTCTCCTTTTTTGTAAGACAGGTGATAGAGAAATTGATAAATCTCTTTGACCAAGACTTGGATGATCCAAGTCACATACCCCCAAGACCCTCATTAGAATGAGCCCACATATCATTATAATAGCCATTCTCTTATTACTTGTTAACCAATCAGAGTCAATTGCCACCCTCAGGAATACTCATCCTTCTAGGGGCATATAAGTATTGAGTGGATTCTATGAGGGTTCTTTGTTATTCAAGAATGCCATTGACGACCTCTTTTATTAATAAAATGCTAGCATTGTTAATAAAATGATTAATTATTCAGAATTGCCTCTTGAACTTTTTAAATGTCACAGTTGTCTGTCCCATATTCTTTCATCTCTTTATGCCTCAAAACCTGTCCTTTCCCCCTTACTCCAATCTCTAAGGAGGAGATGGACTTTCTCCTTGATGGGGCTAATCCTTCTGTTTGTACCCTAAATTCCAATCTGTCTTTTCTCCTCTGACAGCTTGTCTCATTAATCATTCTTTCCTTTCTCTTTAGGCTCTTCCTATCTACCAGTACCTTTCCTATTCTTTACTCTACAAGTTTTCTTCATTCTTTTTTTTTTTTTTTTTGCTTTTTGGAGGGGGAAAGGTAGAGCAATTGGGGTTAAGTGACTTGCCCAAGGTCACATGGCTAGTGAGTGTTAAGTGTCTGAGGATGGATTTGAACTCAGGTCCTCCTGACTCCAGGGCCATTGCTCTATTCATTGAGCCACCTAGCCACTCCAAAGTTTCATTCTTAAAACTTTTTCATTTGACTCTGCCATCCCCTCATATATAATCTTATATGCCTCTCAATTTTACTATAAACCCCCATAATAATAATAGATACTATTATCTATAATCCGTTAAGGCTTTGCAAAGTGCCTTACATTTATTATCTCATATGATAATATATCATGACCCTATGAGGTAGGGGCTATTATTTTCCACATTTTATAGATGAGGAACCTGAGGCTGAGAATGGTTAAATAATTCACTCAGGGTCACACAGCTAGTAAGTGTCCAAGGCAGGATTTGAACTCAGTTCTTGTGATTTTGAGTCTAGCACATTATGTAATAAGCTGCCCAGGAAAAATTATCTGCAGTTGTTTCCTTTGCCTTTTTCCCCACATTTACTCCTTATACCTTTTTTTTTTTGTTTTGCTTTATTATTCTTACACCATGCTTCTAAAACTGCTTTCTCAAAGGTGACCATTGATTTCTTAATTGCTAAACCCAGTGGCATTTTCTTAGACTTCATTGTCCTTAGTCCTTCTGCTTTTGATACTGTTACCCACTAACTTCCTTTCCTCCTTTGGCTTTTGTTTTCATTTTGGAGGGGGGAAAGCAGGGCAATTGGGGTTAAGTGACTTGCCCAAGGTCACATAGCTAGTAAATGTTGTGTCTGAGGTCAGATTTGAACTCAGGTCCTCCTGACTCCAGGGTCAGTGCTCTATTCACTGTGCCACCTAGCCGCCCCTTTAGCCTCTCTTATGCTACTCTTGTTAAGCTTGAGAACACCTAGAGGGCTCATATCTTGTTGGGGTGGGAGATCTCATTTTCTTCATAGCTGTCCAAAATCAGGAATTGCCTCCACGTCCCCGCTCTGTAAAAGTGTCAGTATGTGCTCTGGGGGATTGAGTGCTGGATCTGGAGTCAGGAAGACCTGAATTCAATATAATTTATTAGCTATGTGGTGCTGGGCAAATCGTTTAACCTGTCTACCTCAGTTTCCTCATCTGTTAAATGTGGATAATAATAGTACCTACCTCCCAGGGTAAGGGTAAAATGAGGTATTTTAAAGCCTTTGCAAACCCTAAAGTGTCTTATAAATGTTCTTGTTGTTACTTTCTATTTGGTGTGAGATTTGGCACAGGGGTGTGTGTGTGTGTGTGTGTGTGTGTGTGTGTGTGTGTGTGTGTGTGTGTGTGTGTGTGTGACATCTATCTTGGAGCAATTATAGAGTGAAAAAAAGAGAATGGGGTCAGAGAAACAGGAAGACCAAACCAAGGATTATACTGAATGAGTGAG
>NW_027186820.1:0-10762 GCF_028583685.1 Petaurus breviceps papuanus | reverse complement strand
GGCAAGTTCTCAGCAATCTTAGTTCCTGGGGAGACAAGGCTTAGCAAGGCCATAAGATACATTGCCAGTCCCTTCATGAATTCATCCTCTGTCTGTAGAACAGTCCTAGAACCCCTGAACACATTAGCAAAGCCCTCTCCCAGGATTTCTGTAAACATACAACAAGAAAATCCTTCTTCAGGGCTTCTGAACCAACAGAAAGGCTCCCAGACCCCTGCAACAACAGCACTGTCCTTCACCAGTGGACAGTATTCATTCTGTCTGCAGGACAGTCTCCAGACCCCTGCAACAACAGCACTGTCCCTCACCAGTGGACAGTATTCACTCTCTGTCTGCAGGACAGTCTCAGGGCTTCTTAGTGAACAGCCAGGTTCCAGGACTTCTTCAACAAGACAGTCTTTCACCAGTGGACAAATCTGGCAAAATAACATCAAAACAGACAGACAAAGTACCAGCAAAACAGCCATGTCTCCTCAGTCCTTGGCAGCTCAGGGGGCAGGTCTCAAAAGTCCAGGGCAATTCAAAGCGGTCACCAGCAATTCTCTTAGCCTCTCTCTCTCTCCACGAGGTGCTGCTTCCAAAAAGATCTACCTCTCTCCTATCTCTCCAAATCTACGTCACCAGCTCCTCCCAGCTCAGGACCCTCTCTTCACATCAACAAGCCCATCCCACAGGTGGGATCAACAAACTCTGGGCTCCAACACAATCAATTTGAAAACCAAGCCAATACAGGGGAATCTTTAATTGCCATTACTATCACAACTTTATAAAATATTTGGGAATCTACCTGCCAAAACAAACCTAGGACCTATTACACAATTACAAAACGCTTTTCACATAAATAAAGTCAGATCTAAATAATTGGAAAAACATCAGTTGCTCATGGCTAGGTTGAGCTAATATAACAAAAATGACAATTGTACCTAAATTAATTTACATATTTGGTGACATACCAATCAATCTACCAAAAGAGTATTTTATAGAGCTAGGAAAAATAGTAACAAAATTCATTTGGAAGAACAAAAGGTCCAGAATATCAAGGGAATTAATGAAAAGAAATGCTAGAGAACGTGGCCTGGTGTGGTGCCAATGCAATATTTACAGCAGGGACAAAACTTGGCTACTGAATGGCTATATCAGGTGAGTATCAGTAAGGAGCTAAGGATGACACAAAGTGTGCAACTGGGAGCATGGACAGTAAGAGGAAAGGTGGCAGGAGGGGCATTTTGTTTTCTTTTCGAGGGCAGGGGGAAAAGGGAATGAGTGAGAATCTAGGGCACCTCCATTTGGAGAAGTCCATTCACTAGGGAATGTGAGAGAGGAGGATAGGGCTGAAAAAACATAACCGAGAATCATCTGCATTGAGATGACAATTGAATCCATGGGAGCTGACATCTTTCCTAAGGGCAGCCTCTTGGGGACTTCAGCAAGAGGACTATGAGCACCTGTCCCACATGCTCTCCCCACTTGAGCCCACTTTCTCTGGGACTCTGTATATACTGGAGGGATAGTGTGTTACAGATTTTTCTTTTTTTTTGGGGGGGGAGGTTTATACAATTTCTCTCCTTCTGCCACCACAATCAATAAACCTTTTTTAAAACTTAGCAATTGAGGTAAACTAAATTGATATCACTTGATCATCATGGAAAGAGGGAAGAAGACCATTGCTGGGGGCTCTTGAGCTCAGTAGCCTTAGAATGATATCCCTCATCAGCTCAAGGGTGTAATGGTAATGTAATTTGAATTTGGAGACCCTTCTTTTGTATTGGCAATTTAGCAGGTACTTAGCACTTAGTAACTAATCAAACATCTGTGGAAGAAACTGAAGGCATGAACCCCTGTTCCTGACGTGACAGGAAGGGGTGGGCTGAAATAGGAAGTAGCTACTGCCATGTGTATGTAAGGAAAAGCCCCAGAGAGGAAGGGTCAGAATTTCTTGGGACCAGCATCTGGAGGCAGAGCAGCTACAGAAGAGAAATGAGAATCGAGAACTGAGTCAGAATTTCCTGAGAACTTGTGGTGGCAGAGCTTCTTCTGAACAGGAGCCCAGGAGCACACCCCCCCCCACCCCCCACCCCCCAGACTGGATAAGGTGATTCTGATTTTTTAACAAGTTGCAGAAGATTGAGGAAGCATGACCAGGATGCTAAGACTTTGTGTGTTTGTGGCTTGGTTGAGCCTTGAATTCCCGGGAACAAAAATTGTGAAGGATTTGAGATGGACTGGACCCTGTGAACTTCAGTGTGGAGCAGGACTTACATGGAGAGCTGGACAAGGAACTGGGAGCTGTCCACCTTTGAATCCAGGTGACTGTTTGGTGGATTCAGGTAGGAGTTGCCTGCCTTGAGTCAAGATGAAAAGACCTCTCCATGGGTACTGAGTAGTGATGAAATTGTAGTTTACCAGTGACCTAGTGGAGGAGGGTCTTTGTATTTTCTAATGATTGTGCTTAGTGATACTTAGTAACTGATTGCTGAATAAGTGTCTGATTGAATTAACTTAGTGTGCCCCATGAGTGGAAGACTTTGACTATTGTACTTTGAGATTGTTCTTTGTTTAAAACTTTGTGGCCACTATGGTAGAAACTATGTGGCCATCTTAATGATAAGCTATTGTGAATACTATATTGTGATTTTCTGTGATAAGTTGTAATATTATGAATGCTGTACCTTGATTTTCTGTGAATGTTTTGCTTTGATTTGTTACTGAATAGAGTGTTCACTATACTGTGTAATCAGAACCGTAAAAGCTGTTCACAGTAGTATTCTTCTGGAAAGCTGCTCGTGCATGGCATTACAAAGGGCAAGCTTAGAGCCCTAAGAAAATGAAACAGCCAGGCTTTGGGGACCCAGCTCCTCAGTCTGAGTGGGAGTTGGGAGAGTATTGCCATGTCATTGGCCACCTTCGATCTCCAGACCTTAGTACAGTGCCTAGCAAACAGTAAGTGTTTCATCAATGTAACTTGACCAATGATCTCACTGACAACCATATTCATGTGAGAAAATCTGGAGTATGTTTTAATCATAAGTTCTCAAAACTGGATTAAAGATTGCATATATAAAATTATATTAATAATTGCAAAGAAAATTTTAAATCATGCTTTGTTTTCTCCCAATTTTGAAGTCTCTCTCCAATAATATTAAGAGACAGGAGGGCTTGTTTTTCAAGTCAGGCCATGATGGATCTTTAAGATTCATCCTTCAGCCTATAGATGGCATTGCCCATATCAGGTACAGGGTTCAAGTAAGACAGAAAGAATAAGTAGTATGTAAACAATTCTCTGGAGTTTCAGGTGAATTATGAATTTCTGATTTAATGTTCTTCTTAGAGCTCTGTTGTTAATGGAATTAGCTCCATGAGGTTTGGACTGGTTTTCACCACATGAACTAGTTACTGGAAAACCAAATTTAGGAAGTTGTATTAAATTATATTGAGTTTTGTTACTGGCAGATTTGAGGAGCATTAAATAGAAAATCTCTGCAAGAGATTTGGAACCAGATAAGCAGATTTGCTAGAAGGATCTCTCTTCATATCTGTGCTGAGAATGAATGTCCAAGGGAAGATATTTTGAGGGACCAGATGATTCCATGGGACAGTTAGAACTCAAAATGCATTGATTAAATGGACATTAGGAGTGGATTGCCAGGAATAAGGAGCCTTGATGTTATTTAATATTGATGATCATTATTGTATTACTTTGGCTTTGATGTTTCTTGGCATTTATGTTTGCCTGCAAGACATGTATGCCCTAATTCCTTTTATTTATTGTTTTGGGATTAGAGCCATTCCTTCTGCAACTTTTTGGTCAATTGAAAGTCTTCTGTTTACATTAATCTCACCTGACCAAAACCTGACTTATAGAAGAATAACGTTAACCATTTGACAAAGGGAAGTTTGAGCTTCCTAAAGTGCTTTAATTTGTTGTCAGCTACCCTAAGTAATTGGTGATTTGTAAATCTCCTCTCAAATTAGTCCATTAGGTTCCTCTTAGGTGACAAAGCATCTGGTGGTGATTCCATTCCAGCAGAGATCTACAAGGCAGGGGGCTGACCACTCATACCAAAGCTGACAAAATCTAGTTTATATGGCAAGAGGAGGAGGACTCTCCCCCAGGAGGTCAAGGATGCCTTCATTGTCCATCTAAATAAAAATAAAGGAAAAGGAAACAGGCTGTTCTGTGCCAATCCTGGGGAGGGGGATAGGATGGGTCTGTCTCTTAGTCATTGCTAGCAAGATTCTTGCCAGAGTTCTTCTTAATCAGAGTGAGGGAAATTATTATTTCACTATTATATTAACAGCCAATTATTAAATTAGGATCTAGGATATTTCTCCTTTTATTTCCTCATCTAAGGCCCAGCTTCTGTAAAAAGCCCATGTCTGAAAGACATGGCTGATTGATGAGATTGTTCTAGCCCCCAAAATACATGCTCTTCAATCTTGGTCAGGACCCCACCCAACTAGGAGACCTTATTCTTGTTTAGAGTATAAACAGAATCCAGTTCAGGTGATATTTTGCCCCAAGGAAATGAACCCCTGTCCTTGTACCCTTCCATTAGAGTTTAGGGTGATCCAGATCATGAAGGAGAAAACCAACCAGAGTTATCTAGATGGAGATGGATTCTCCTGTCCAAACTGCTGGAGGCAGCTGAGTCTCATGATCAAGCCATGCTCTCAGCAGGAGGAGCTGAAGACTTTTGCTATATATCTGAAGCTCCAGAATGTAAAGGGTAAAAATACTTGGGATTTTAATTTTCTGTTGTTTTGAGCTTTGATTACGGGAATAGTTGTCTGAATTGTCATGAAGCCAAGAGTAGGAAATGGCATGTGCTGCATTCTGGGAATTGCTAAAGGTGGATGTTTGTGCCTGGGAAAAGTTTTAGGGACAACCTTGACATGGCCTAGAGTAGGATCTTCCTGACCCTATTTCCCCATCATATGATTTTCTTTCTGGAAAAAGAAATTTCCCCACCTGGTTAATCCTGAGTCTTGCTTTTAATTCTCTGTGACTATATGATTGGCTGTCAGATATGACTCATCGCTGGAATCAAACAGATGTGGAGGAGAGAGAGAGACAGAGAGACACACCCTTTCTGGTTTGCTCTTCTCTACCCAACAGTATCCAAATTTCTTTCTAAAACTTGTATAGTGCCTAATCCTGGTGTGAAGCTCTTCCTGAGATATTCAATAAGAATTGGATAAAATAAAAATATATTTCTCCCTGACTAGGTAGTGCATATGAACTCATGTAAACCCAGGAAGCTTAGCCCTCTGTCACTGTAGTGTTGACTGTTATTAGTTGGTTTGCTTAAATTAGTCACAGTAATTGAACAAAGACGTGAAACATTTAATGGCTGTAGAAAGGAAAGGATAAAATGAAGACAATGAAACCCCATCAGCCAGAAAGCTAACACTAGGCCCCAAGTTACTGTACTCGGGGCTATAGTAAAAGGCTTATCCAACCAATGGGGAGCAGGGTGGATAGATCTGGTTCATTTTTGACTGGTTGCTCAATTCCTCTTTTATAAGGTCACTAGAGGAAGAATTAAGGGTCCAGGGTGTAACCTTCAACTGATACAAATAATTAATTTTACCATGGTGCCTTGTCTGTCTTAATGATGTCTCCAACCAATCCTGTGTTTCTGGCCTTCATGCTAACTCCTTTACAGGCCTGTGTTATAATAGTAAGGATGAGAGGAGGGGTAAACTCCTGGTTCATTTGGTTCTGGACAGAAAGGTGGGCACAGACATAAACCACTCTGTGCTAGAAAATAATGAAATATGAACACACATGAATGAAATATGAATATACAGGGATAGATAAATATAGAAACTAAAATTCTATCATTCATTTTCTGCTATTCCCCTCCCAATAAACTGTCACTTGTAACAGGGAAAAGTTAAGCAAAATTGATCCACAAAGTGAACACATCTGAATGTCTATACCATGTTTTACACATTTACCCCCCCCCAACTTTGTACAAAGAAGAAGGACGATCATATTGCCTCTCAAAGAAATGTTAGATATTGATATAATTCAGGGATCCATTGTGGGCAGTCCTCTGACTATGCAAATTCATCAACATCTCATAGATGATTTTATGAACTAATGTGGCCTATACTTCTGGGGGCAGAGCCAAGATGGCAGAGTAGAAGCAGCACTCAGTTGAGTTCTCCCAACATTCCCCTCCAAACAATTCAAAAATAATACCTCAAATTGAATTCTGGAGTGGAAGAGCCAAGAAAAGGTTGTGGTGAGGCATTCTGCTGTAAGGGTTATGGTATTTAAAGATCTTCCATGCCCCATTAGACTTGCTGACTTAGCAGGAAGGGATGGGGTAAGAGGAAACTGAAGCCAAGCTAGAGTTCCTGTGGTGAGTGGCAGTGGCCACGGCAGCAGCAGCAGCAGCGGCAGCAGTGGTAGTGGTAGCGGCCAAGGTGGAGGTGGAGGCACGAACCCCTTTTTGAGTCAGCCAGAATTTCTGCTAAGGACTCCTGCTGAGGACTGCCAGGGGCCGGAGCTGCTGGGAGTGTGCTTCCCGAATGCTGAGTAGTTGCTGAGAGTGGAGAGAGGAGGACCTTTGCCTGAGGTAGCCTGTTCTGTTTTAAAGGCTTGAGAATGTGGGTGCTTTCTACTTTATCTACCTGTGCCAATTTCATAACCACTCTGATGGCTTTGACTTTCTGGTTTTGGGACTCAGTTATTTGGTATTTTAATAAATGTTCTAGGTTTATCCCCCATATAGAGAGCCTGGTATATTTTGTGATTAATAACCACATCAGCATATTTATAATCGCCATAGGCATTGTGAATATTGCATTGCTGGTACATTTGGCGACGAGGATGGGATCACAAAATGTCAGGCCTATATTTGGAAGCAGGGGGGCTTTAGAGGGAGAAATGGCTATCCCAGGATGGGAGGATTTGCCTCATTCCTCTCTAGCCAGAGAATGGGCCAAAAGCACAGAGCCCTGTGAAAACTGGGAACCAAGACTAAAAGAGGGATAACCTGGAGATTTGGAAAGATGTTTGCAAGGAATACCCATAGAACCAGGCAAAGAACTGGCAGGAGTGTGAAGCAGAGGCTGGGTCCTGCTAACAAGTTATGGCCTTATGTGTAAAAGTAGGGATAAGCTGATGGAGGAAAGAGCTCGGATGGCTAGGGAGTCAGCTGGTTTGCCTGAGGATTCTTCTGTGTCACAGCATTCCGAAGAGCAATCTGGAGGGACTCAGGTTGTCCAGGAACAAGCTACTGTTCATGTAGCTAAAAGGAAGCAAAAAACTAGCAGAAGGAATGTGCATGCAGCTTTTGTACAGGCTGGGCAGAGTTGCCCTGACAGCTTCCAGGAGAATGTGTGTGCAGAGAATGGAACAAGGTTAGATGAGGAGACTTCTAATGTAGAAGCTTTCTCCATATGAAGAAAAAGACAGGAGAACCACCAGGGCCAAACAGAGTCCAGGGAGATAATTGAGGATTTCACCCAATAGGAGATCACTGATATATTGAGTAGATTCACCCAAAGAGTGGTAGAGTTTTCAGGGTTTTAGATAGTAAGAATCACTGATGAAGGCGCCGGAGGAATAACACTGGACAGTGAGGACTGCTTAAAATTCATAAGTATCAGTCAGAATCCTTTTGTACACCAAGCTTTTAGGGATCACCATATGCAAGGAGGTAACAACAGAACTAATCTGTTAGCTTTAGCTGCAAAGGGATGCAAAAAGCAATATCCAACTGACTCTATGTGGCCTGGTGGAGACAGACCCTGGTACTCACTTAGAGACTGTATGAGAAAGCTAAAGGAGGAGGTAATGAAAACTGCTATCATGGTTGGAGTTGTAAATGCATGTCATGATACACCCCTAGGAGTTCCTCATAGAAATATCATAGTGAAGACTGCTCCTCCTGCATTCAATCACCTAATTCGACTATTAATTGGGGAAATAGGGAACCCTCTTTCAAAGGTGCTGGATAAGATTTCACAATTAAGTGACCTAGGGAAATGGGGACAAGATAAATTGCCTCAAGAGAGAAGAGTAAACAGCCAGAGGATTCAGAGACAAAATAGACCAACAAGAAGGGAACTGTTTACTGCTCTATTGAGAGCAGGGGTGAATTTTAGAAGAATAGATGGTATTCCAACTGAAGAGCTGCATAAGCTGTACCAAGAAAAGGTACTTAGCATTAGAATGAACAGGGAAGCAGGAACCACCCCTGCAGGTATTTCTGAATCTGAATCTTTGTATCCAAGTTTGCCCCACCTTCAGGGGGAATAGGAGATAGGCCAAGCCCCAGCCCAGATAAAAGAAATATGCAGAAGAGATTGCAGACCCCATATTGGTTTAACAATATATTGGAAGAATGGATCAACTACTGTGACTAGGGCACTGCTTGATACTGGGGCTGAGGCCACACTTATCTATGGAAACCCTGATAAGTTTAAACATGGAACTCCTATTACCATCACAGGTCTAGGAGGTGCTGAAATACCAGCCAGACAAGTTAAAATAACAATGAAAATTGGACAGTTACCTAAGAAAGAATATACTGTGGTTGTTGTACCCATTCCTGAATACATCATTGGAATAGATGTATTGAGAGGCATGACTCTGAATTTACCTGAAGGGAGATACCAATTTGCTGTGAGGAAGATAGGAATTAATACAGTTTCAATGGGAAAACTAAAAGTGGACCCAATCACTTTACCTGAACCATCTGAAGTAATTACTGTAAAACAGTATCGTGTGCCAGGTGGGCAAGATGAAATTACCACTACTATACAGGAATATGTTGAAGCAGGAGTGTTAGTCCCTACAACCACAAGATGGAATAATCCTGTCTGGCCAGTAAGAAAATCAGATGGGACATGGAGAATGATTGTGGATTATAGACAGTTGAAAAAGGTGACTCCTTCTTTGTATGCTGCTGTTCCAGATACTATCACCTTAATAGAAAGGATCCAGACATATGATGGGACTTGGTATGCAGTTACTGACTTGGCAAATGCCTTCTTCACCATCCCAATAGACCCTAAACAATGGGACCACTTCGCTTTCACTTGGCAGGGTAGACAATATACTTTCACCCGCTTGCCAGAAGGATACATACATAGCCCTACTATTTGTCACAGGATTGTGGCTGAACAGTTGGATTTAAAGCTACCTGGTGTACAGCTTACCCACTACATTGATGATATCATGATACAGGGAAAAGATGAGAAAGTAGTGGAAAGGAGTTTGACCCTTCTAATTGAGCATAGGAAAAGTAAAGGGTGGGAAATTAATGCTGCAAAGGTTCGAGGACCAGCTCAAAATGTGAAATTTTTGGGTATACAATGAAACAAGGGGCTACAGGAGATTCTTCCTCAAGCCCGACAAAAGATTCAGGATTTTCCTACCCCTACCAATAAGAAGGAGGCCCAAAAGTTCATAGGATTGTTTGGATACTGGAGGCACCACATTCCACATTTGGGACAGATTTTAAAACCTTTATATAGAGTCACACGGAAGAAATATGAATTCGATTGGGGACTTGAGCAGAGTAAAGCTTTTGAAGAAGCCAAGGCTGCCATACAATTGGCCCTAGATTTGTGGCCCATGCAAAATGGTCCAGTGGAATTGCAAGTGAATGTACAAGATGATTATGCAAACTGGAGCTTATGGCAAAAACAACAAAGCTGAAATGTACCTTTGGGATTTTGGTGTAGGAAACTCCCTTCATCTGGAGTCCAGTATACACCTTTTGAAAAGCAGTTGTTAGCTGCATATTGGGCTTTGGTGGAGAATGAACAACTGACTCTGGGCCATGAAGTGATATTAAGACCTGGAATCCCAATTATGACCTGGGTAATGAGTACCCCAGCTTCTCACAGAATTGGACATGCCCAAGAGGCTAGTATAATCAAATGGAAGTGGTATATTCAAAATAGAGCGAAAACAGGCAAAAGCAGAGTCTCTGCTCTACATGAATCTGTAGCAAACATAGAAATTGAGAGGAATGACACACCCCCTGAGCCAAAGCAACAGTTGGTACAGTCCACTGTAAAATGGAATGAGGGATATGATGTATTAACTGAGGAACAAAAGAGACATGCATGGTTTACTGACAGGGCAGCAAAATATTTGGGCCAAAAAAGACATTGGAAAGCAGTGGCCTATAACCCATGTACTAGAAGGACTTTGGAAAGTACTGGGATAGGTGGAAGTAGCCAATATGCTGAACTTATGGCAGTATATCAAGCCATCAAAATAGAACAAGGAGGACAGTGTCATATATTCACTGATTCATGGGCGGGTTAGCTACATGGATGCCCAAGTGGAAAAATAAAAATTGGGAAATTCATGGCAAACAAGTCTGGAGCAAAGAACTATGGGAAGATATCTGGAACATGTCTTTGGTCACTGACTTGTCAGTTTTTCATGTGGATGCTCATGTGGCCTTCACCACACCAGAATGTGAATACAATGCTCGTGCTGATCGACTGGCAAAGATTGCTACTGAACATATTGTCCCTACTTTGACAACAACTGATGATCCGGTATTAGCAAAATGGGTCCACCAAACAGCAGGCCATTTGGGGGTCCAGGCCACACACCAGTGGGCACAAGATCGAGGTATTAGTATCTCTCATTCACTGTTAAAACAGATAGCAGAAGAATGTCATATATGTCAATTGGAAAAGGAGCGAACTGTTCCTCAGGTAGTAACTGGAGAGACGGCAAGAGGAAAAGTCCCAGCCCAAATCTGGCAAATAGGTTATATTG
>NW_027186819.1:19493-20787 GCF_028583685.1 Petaurus breviceps papuanus | reverse complement strand
ATACTACTCCAGCTCCCCCACTTAGTCTGGTATGCAGTGACATTGTCTTCCTTGCTGTACCTTGAATATGGGGCTATCTCCCAACTGTGAGCATTGTCACTGGCTTTTCACCCTGACTATAATCCTCTCCCTACTCAGATTTCACAGGGGATGAATGTGAATATAAATATTCTTCTTACTGGCCTTGGAGTCCAGACTATTTGAGTTCTCATTCTTACTCACACACTGACAAGTCATGTTACCCTGGGCAAGTCAATTGACTTCATTCAGTCTCAGTTTCCTGTTTTGTAAAAAGATGGAGCTGCACCTGTTGGCCTTTAAGGGCGTTGTAGTTCTTTGACTCGGCGTATGAGAGCAAGAGAAAAATGAAAGCCCCCTGGGAATTTGTGTGAGAGATATAGAGTTAGAGGGAAGCTAGCAGTGAGCAAGAGAGAAGGTAGGGGCCATTAGCTGTGAGGGTTGGGGGAAATGTGTGAAGTGACACAGCCAGGTCTCTTAGGGAATAGAACACTGTCCTAGACAGTTATGAGACCCCGAGTTCTTATTCTGCTTCACAACATGCTCACAACTGAAATTGTCTAATCTGCTTTCTTCTTTAGAATGGAGTTGGACTCAGTAGCCCTTATGGTTCATTCCAACTTAAAATGTCTGATAATATCAGTGACAGAGAGAAAATGAACAGAGTAGTTATTTTGGGGTCTGAGTGGAAAGAAAGTAAAACCTTCTGAGCAGCACAGAGAGAAGGGAAAGGCTCCTGTAGACAGCAAGGTTTCTGGTTGGACTGTTCTAGGAAGTTAGGATGAGCTGAGTTCAAATTCTAATTCATATTCTCAGTAAATGTTGGACCCTGGACAATTCACCTAGAGTATCCAAACCTTCAGAGATAATATAATGGAGTTGTACTTAATGACCCCCAAGGTTCCTCCCAGTTCTAAATCTATTATCATGTTAGTGATGGAGAGAAAAAGAAAAGATCACTTAGCATTGGGTGGGAACGTGAGCAGGGAAGGAAAAACTTTTGAGGAAGGAGGGAGGGAGGGAAGGAGAGAGAGACAGACAGATGAGGCAGTGTGAAAAGAGAGACACAGAGAAAGAGACAGAGTCAGAGGTAGAGCTAGGGATAGAGGTAGATTGAGACAGACAGAGACAGAGAGGCAGACATGGTGAAATAGAGAGAGACACACATAGAGATGCTGAGAAAGAAGAGAGAGAGAGAGATAGAGACAGAGAGCGAGACAGTGAGGGAGAGACAGAGAGAGAGAGAAGGAGAGAGAGAGAGAGAGAGAGAGAGAGA
>NW_027186819.1:18687-19393 GCF_028583685.1 Petaurus breviceps papuanus | reverse complement strand
GAGAGAAAAGGAGAGAAGGAGAAAAAATAAAGAGACAGGGGAGAGAGAAAGAGAGAGAATATGAGAAATACGCAGAGAGAAAGGGAGAGAGACAGAGAAAGAGACAGACAGAGACAGAGGGAGTCACCCAGAAAGGAAGAGAGGGGCAGAAATAGATACAGAGGGAGGGGAAAAAGAAGATGAAAAATACGCAGAGAAAAATGTAAGGAGAGACAGACAGAGACAGAGAAAGAGAGACTGAGATAGAAACAGAGAGAGACAGAGAGAGACAGAGAGATAAAATACAGAGAGAGAGAGAAATAGAGATAGAGACAGAGACAGAGACACAGACACAGACATAGACAGAGACAGATACGGAGGCAGGGAGAGAAAGAGAGAAGATGAGAAAGAGTGAGACAGAGGGAGAGACAGAGAGTCAGAGAGAGACAGAGGCAGAGGTAGAGAGAGAAATGGAAGTAGAGAGAGCATCAGAGACAGACAGAGAGAAAGACGTAGAGAGAGAAAAGATGAGAAATTCGCAGGGACAGAAATAAGGAGAGAGAGAGAGACAGAAAAAAGGACACATAGAAAGAGAACATCTAAGAGAGACAGAGACAGAGAGAGAGACAGAGACAGAGAGAGAGAGAGAGACAGATACAGAGAGACAGAGACAGAGAGACAGAGGGAGAGAGAGAGAGAGAGAGAGAGAGAGAGAGAGAGAGAGAGA
>NW_027186819.1:16301-18587 GCF_028583685.1 Petaurus breviceps papuanus | reverse complement strand
AGAGAGAGAGAGAGAGAGAGAGAGAGAGAGAGAGAGAAGAGGGGGTGGAAAAAGAGAGATACAGAAAGAGTCAGAGAGAGACAGAGATGGAGATAGATTTAGAGTAAGGAGATAAAGGTTTTGAGGAAGAGATAGAGAGAAGGAAAAGAGATTGTGAGAAAGTGAGCAAGAGAGAAAGTCAGCGCCTGGTAGACAGATAGAGATGGAGACAGAGAGTGGCAGTGAGATATTAAGAGAAAGTCAGAGATAGGTACAGAGAAAGAGAAGCAGAAAAAGGGAGACACATAGACAAAGAGAAAGAGAGAACCATATGATAATGTGCAGTGGAATGAGGGAAGAGACCATTATGGAGAAAAATAAGAAATAAAGACAGGAAACCCCAGGTGATGGAGAGATGCACAGAAAAGACAATTGGCAAGTGTTCATAGGCCAAGTGAATGTCCTTGTGGACAGAGCACTCTAAATGGAATTGGCTCTATGGATTTCAATCTCAGATTGACTGCTGACAAAGCTTTGTCATTTGGAGTAGTCATTTAAACTTTTTCAGCCTCAGTTTTCTGTCTAGTAAAATCATGGGGCTGCAATTGATGGTGTCTGATGATGCTTAAACTTAATGATTTTATGGGCACCAGAGACCACAAAGGATGTCCACTTGGTATTAAGCTTAAAATAGAGAGAGAGAGAGAGAGAGAGAGAGAGAGAGAGAGAGAGAGAGAGAGAGACAGAGAGAGAGAGAGAGAGAGAGAGAGAGAGAGACAGAGAGAGAGAGACAGAGAGACAGACAGAGAGAGAGACGGAGAGAGACAGAGAGAGAGAGAGAGACAGAGAGAGACAGAGACAGAGAGGCAGAGAGAGATAGAGAGAGAGACAGACATTGAGAGAGACAGAGACACACAGACAGAGAGAATCAGGCAATGAGGATGAGAAGAAAGAAGGGAATCTCCACAGGAAATGGAAGTGGGGCAGTTGGAAAATATGCAGATGAAGATAGCAGCCAGCCAGAGGGCTCTTCTTGGAAGTGAGTGTGACCTGAGTTCAAATCCTACTTCACATTCTTAATAAATGTTTCCCCTCGGGCAATTCAGTTAGAGTGTCTAAGCCTCTGCACTCTGTTATAATGAAGTTGGACTCGGTGATTCCCTGGGTTCTTTCTAGTTCTAAAGCTATGGTCGTATTGATGATAGGGAGCAAAAGAAAAGACTAGATCTTATTGTATGGGCATTAGAAGAAGGAAAAAAGCTTTTAAGGAGGAGATAGAGAGAAGAAAGGGAAAAGGGAGGAATTGAGAGAGAAAGAGAGGGAAACAGATGCAGCGAGACAAATGCAGAGACATTCATATGTGGAGGTAAAGGTAGAGTGTGGCATTGAGATAGAGAAAATCCCAGGCATATAGAGCAAGAGAGATGAGACAGATAGACAGACAGAGAACCACATGATAGTGAGCAAGGCAGTGAGGGAAGAGACATTATAGAGGCAATTGAGGAATAGAGTTAGGAGGCCAGAGGGAAAAGTGCAAAGGGAAGAGGCATCTGGCAAGTGTAGAAGCAGCCAGCTGAGTGTCACAGTGATTAGAACACTCTATTAGGAGTTGAGTATTTGTGTTTATATCCCACTATAGCTGCTAACAACCCATGTTACTCTGGAGAAGTCACTTAACTATAGTCAGCTTCATTTTTCTCCTCATTATGCATTTATTGGTTCGGATTTGATTGTATCGAAAGACACTCCATCTCTCTAATCTTCTGGTTGCCAGAGAGAAAAGGATATCTGCTTCCTATAAAGCTTGGAATAGAGAGGGATACAGTTAGAGGGAATCAGGAGTTGAGGATGAGAGGGAGACACAGGGAAGTGTCAACAGGAAATTGAAGTGTGTGTAGTGGGAAAATATGTAGAAGAAAGTAACCAGGTCTCCTTGTGGACTCTTCTTTGGAAGTCAGTGACCTGAGTTCAAATCATAGTTAGTATTCTGGATATTTGAGATGGGGCGATTCAGTTAGAGTGTCTAAGTTTCTCTCTTCTGCTATACTGTAACAGAGTGGGACTCATTGGCACCTAGGGTTAATTACAGCTATAAATGTATGATAATAGTCTTGAAAGGGGAAAAAGATAAGATCAGTTATTTTTGAGTGGGAATTAGAGTAAAGAGAAAAAGCTTTTGAAGAGATAGAAGGAGAAGAAGAAGGAAGAGGCAGCAGAAGAGGATAGGATGAAGGAGGTGGTGGTGGAGGAGGAGGGAGGGGAAGAAGAAGAAGAAGAAGAAGAAGAAGAAGAAGAAGAAGAAGAAGA
>NW_027186819.1:0-16291 GCF_028583685.1 Petaurus breviceps papuanus | reverse complement strand
AAGAAGAAGAAGAAGAAGAAGGAAAGAGAAGGAGGCGGCGGTGGAGGAGGAGGGAGGGGAAGAAGGAGAAGAAGAAGAAGAAGAAGACGAAGAAGAAGAAGAAGAAGAAGAAGAAGAAGAAGAAGAAGAAGAAGAAGAAGAAGAAGAAGAAGAAGAAGAAGAAGAAAGAAAGAGAAGGAGGCAGCGGTGGAGGAGGAGGGAGGGGAAGAAGGAGAAGAAGAAGAAGGAGAAGAAGAAGGAGGAGGCGGCGGTGGAGGAGGAGGGAGGGGAAGAAGCATAAGAAGGGAAAGGAGAAGAAGGAAGAGGGAAAAGAAGACAGAAGGAGGTGGCAGTGGAAGAGGTGGGAGGGAGGAGAAGAAGGAGGATGCAGAAGAGAAGAAGATAAAGGAGGAGGAGGTAGAGGAAGAGGGAGGGAAAAGAAGGAAGAGGAGAAGGGAAGGCAAAGAAAAAGAAGGAAGAGGCAGAAGAGGAGAGGATGAAGGAGGTGGAGGAGGAGGGAGGGGAAGAAGGAGGAGGACAATGATGATGAAATGAACAAGGGAGTGATGGAAGAAACCATTATGGAGGAAAATGAGTCAGAGATAAGAGACTACAGGTGAGAGAGAAATGAAAAGGGAAGGTACACCTGGCCAGTGTAGGACAAGCCAGCTCAGTATCCTAGTAAATAGAACACTCTATTTGGGATTGATTGAGTTTAAATCCCACATGAGCTGTTGACAACTATGTTACTCTGGAAAAGTCACTTAACCACTGTCAGCCTTAGTTTTCTTTTTAGTAAAATCATGGAGTCAGACTCAATGTTGTCTAATGATGCGGAAACTCAGTGATCTTGTGGATGTCACACAGGAGAAAGGAAGCCCTTGTGGACTTGGGTAAGAGAAGAAAGTTAGAGTTAGAGGGAAGAGGCATTAAGGTAGGGCAGAGACAGAGACGGGTCAACTGGGAAAGTGGTGGGGTGGGGGGAGGAACATATATGCCACAGAGCTACGTCCCTCAGTGGTTTGTTCTTTGAATTCTTTCTGGATCTAAGTTTAAATCCTGCTTCACATTATTTCTAATTGTTTGAAACTTGACAGTTCATTTAGATGTATTTGCACTCAGTGGCCCCTTAGGTTCCTTACAACTCTGAATCTATAATGATCTTGGCAATAGAGAGAATAAAAAAGTCCACTTTAGGCACTGACAAGCTGAGTAGCCCTAAATAGGTCACTTAACCTTTTTCAGCCAAAGTTTCCTCCCTTCTAAAGTGATGGCATTGGACTTCATGGTTTCTAATTTCTCTCCATGTATGTGGTCCTATGACAGAAAGAGGGAAAATAAAGCCTCTGGTGATTGAAGAGAGAGGGGAGAGGGAAGAAGCCACTGAGGAGACATGTAAAGAGAAGAGATGATAGCAAGTTGTTCCTGAGGTGGCAAAAGGTCACTAAGTTACCTTATGTATGTTTCTTGTTGTCCAGATCCTGTGAGTTTGAATCCTGTATCACCAACTAACTAGCTGTGTGACCCTTGGCAAGCCATATAAATTGTCTAAGCCTAAGTTACTTCTGCACTAAAATTATGAGGTTGGATTGAATGGCTTCCAAGGACCTTTCCAGTTCAAAGGGTATGAGTATTGTTGACATCCAAAGAGGAAAAGATTGCTTAGGATTGCTTTGGACCAGGAGAGATTGAGAGAGACATAAAAAAACTTATTTAGCATAGTTGGGGCAGTGTACAAAGAAGGTAAAGAAGGAGGTAAGGAGGGAGGGAGAACAAGAAAGAGAGAGACAGAAACAGACATAGAGAGGCAGAGACAGACAGAGAGCACACAAACTACTTGGTAATGGCAGGGAGTAAGGGAAAAGACTATTGTGTAGGAGTGTGAACAACAGAGTTAAAACATCATAGATGAGAGAGATTTAAAGGGAAAAGACATGTGGTCATATTTGGGGAAGACCAGTAGGTGCCATGATTATAAAACTGGTCTTTGAGTGAAGACTCTGAATTTGAAGACAGACATAGAAAAAGAAAGAAGACAAAAAAGAGAAAGAAGAGACATTAGTAAAGGGCAGAGAAAAGAGAAAAGAAGCCTCTGTAGAGGGAAGTGAGAGAAAGGTGTATGTAAGCACAGGGGAAGGAGAGATGGAAGGGGAAGTGACCTTCCCCTTGGGATGTAGGTAGGAGTGAGGTAGGAGGCAGTTATTTGCCCTAGTGAATTGATCATTGTAGTTTGAGTGGCAACTACTTGAGTTTGAATTCAAACTCAGTAACTGACAAACTCTGTTACTCTGCCCAGATCACTTAAATGTTCTCAGCACCAGTTTGCTCCTTTGTAACATGATGGGGTTGGAAGGGAGCTCATCTATATTCCTGTACCCCTGTGGTGCTGTGAATGGCAAAGGGAAACAAAGCCCCAGGGACTGTGGAGTTTGTTAGTGGAGGAGCAGATACTGTGGTAATTTTGCCTCATCTTGATGAACTCACAGTGTAGAAATCCCCTGCCACCTAGTGGCCTAGTATTAGAGAGTTCCCATCCCCTCTGAAAAGATGAACGAAATTGTTGCAACAACTCACTGCTGAGTTTCTGAAGAGTTGTCCTTGGACAAGAGACGCTACCTTTATTTTGCAAAAGGATTTCTTTTGCAATTGTAAAAATATTTGTTTTTTTTTTAGCTTTCTTTCTGAACTTTATCAGTGAACAGGGAATGTATTCATATTCCAAATAGCCTGTCAAGGACCATGTATTAAGTACCCAGCATATACCAGGAAGAGCGCTAAGCCCTGCAAGTATTAAGAAAAGGAAAAGGCCGTCACTGTTCTGTGAACCAACGGTTTAGAGGAGGGAACATCATAAAAGCAACTATGAACAAAGAAGATGTGTACAAAATATGTATCGACAGAAATATAGACAAAAATCTAGAATCGACAGAAAGAATGCAGGGAGGAAGGAAATCTGTTCATATCTGGGGAGGCAGCTGGATATCATAGCATGGAGAAGACTGGACTTGTGAAAAGTATAGTTGAAATGTTGGCTCCCACACTGACAGCCTAGGTTACCCTGAGCAATAAGTTAACTTCTCTCAGCATTATGTTGTACTCCATCAAGCGATGGGGTCGGATTTCATGGCCTCTAAGCTTTCTCCCACTCAATGATGCCATGGCTGCCTGAGAGACAGAAATAAGACCCCATCAGATGGATGTGTGAGCATAAAAGCATGTCAAAGGTGGGATTCTAGCTGACACTTGAAGGAAGTCCAAGAAGCCAGGAGACTGGAATGAAGATGGAGAACAATTCAGGCTTGGAGGTGAGCCTGTGACAATGGAGTGTCTTGCTTGAGGAACAGAAGGGAATAGAAAGGAGACCAGTGCCACTGGATTTGAAATTATGGTGTGATGCAAGTTACAAGAGAACTGGAAAGGTATTGGGCAGGACAGATTGTAAAGAGCTTTCAACAGCAACCAATGGCATCTATGGTTGATCCTAGAGGTGATAATAGTCACTTGGGAGTTTTTGGGAGGTCACTTTCTTTTTTTTTTTTAAGCAATCAGGGTTAAGTAACTTGCTCATGGTTACATGGCCAGGTGTTTCTGGGTGTGGTGCTGAGTATCTGAGCCTGGATTTGATCCAGGTCATCCTGACACTAGAGCCGGTGCTCTTACTCACTGCGCCATCTGGCCGCCCCCAAGCAATTGGGGTTAAGTAACTTGCTCAAAGTTACATGGCCAGGTGTTTCTGGGTGGGTGCTAAGTGTCTGAGCCCAGGATTCGATCTCCAGGTCATCTCGACACTGGAGCTGGTGCTCTCACTCGCTGTGCTGTCTGGCCGCCCCTGGGAGGTCACTTTCAGTCAGTTGAGTGGAGGATGGACAGGAGGGGGTAGAGACTTGTGGCTGAGAAACCAGGCAGTGGGCTACTGTACTATTGCAGGCATGAGGTGGCTAAGGGCCTATACCAAGGTTGGGCAGTGTGGCACATCAGGTACTTTTTTATTATCTACATTAAAAGCCAACCATGGTGCTCTATGTCTTCCTCCTGCTCATTGTGTAGTAAGAGTAAGTTTTTTCCAAATATTTTTTGACAAAAGGAGACCAGGGTGAAACATATGAAAAGAGTGAGGATTCAGTTGTTTGTTGGTTGGCTTTCCTAGATGTACTGGTGCGTGGGGTGTTCAGGGAGGCCTAGCACCTCTGGTGTGAGGCCTTGCTGAGCTTGTTTCAGGGCTACCCATCTACCTTTGGTGTCTACCTTCACCTAACTCTCACCTGTGGCTCCAAGAAGCTGTGGCATGTGGAGTGGCCACATCCTGGTAAACTGTGTCATCAGATGGGCTAAACCAAGTTGAGGGTAACTAATGGGCCTCAGACCCATTTGGGACTTAGGGGGATGTCTACCCCAAGCATGTGAAAACTTTTCACTGGTGGAATGTGCTGAGAAGAACAGTTGGTTGTAACAGCCACGAAGGTGAGTGAAGCAAAAGGATCTAAAGAGTGAGAACTTTGCATGGAAATTTTGAGATTTCATGGGGAGAGGAAACCCAGTCATATTTGGGCAGGCAGTGTGGTGTTATAGCAAAAAGATGAGACTTGGAGGGAATATTATTTGAATTTGAATGTTGACTCACCCACTGACAGACTGTGTTACCCTGGACAAATATCTTAACCTCTCTTAACCTTACACCATATTCTATAAAATAACGGTGAAGGATTTGATGACCTCTATGGTCTCACTCCTGCTCTCTGATGCTGTGTCTGCCTGAGAGAGAAAAGAAAGACCCCAGCAGATGGATGTGTACACAGAAGAGTATGGACAGGGTGGAATTTCTGTTTAGATTCAACTCTGAATCAGCCAGGAGGCTGAGAGGAGGGCGAGGATTGCAGGCGTAGAGGTGAGCATGTGACAATGCCCAGAGTCATGAGATGGAGTGTCTTGCTTGAGGAACAATAAGGAGGCCAGTGCCACTGGATTTGAAATTATGGCATGATCCAAGGTGCAAGAAGACTGGAAAGGTATTGGGCAGGGCAGGTTATGAAGGGCTTTGAACAGCAACCAGGGGCATCTATGGTTGATCCTAGAGGTGACTGGGAGCCCCTGGAGGTCATTGCATTTTTGGAAGGTCACTTTCAGACAGATGAGTGGAGGATGGACAGGAGTGGGGAAAGACTTGTGACCAGAAAACCAAGCAGATTTGCAGGCATGAGGTGGTTGAGATTTGGTACCAAGGTCTTGGCAGTGTCTGTGGAGATTAGGGCTTGGGGGCTCAAGATCTTAGGAAAGTCAGATCAGCAAAGCTTGGCAAGAAATGGTCAACTACTTGTACTCCTAATACTCCCCCTTTCTTTCTTGGCTCAAATCTCATTTTCTCTACTGCTCCCTCTCTTACTCCTTCCTTAGTTTTCTTCACCAAGCTGTTGAAGAATGTTACTGATTGGGTTTGTATCTTGAGGCTTCCTGAAAAATTCCAAAAGTCAAAGATCATCCTTAGGGACCCAAAGGTGCTATTGGAAGGCATCCTTCTTTAGCAGTCTAGTAAGTAGCTTTGCATTCATACTGACTTCCTGTCTTTGACTCAGCACCACTGGCTCCTCACTGACTGCTGTATTTTTCCCAAGAGGTTGAAAGAGTTCCTTGATAATTTGCATTCCAGAAGGATGATGACCCTGATGGCTCCCTCTGAGCTGGTGGAGTGACAAAACTCCTGGGAGTACTGGAGTATGTGAAAGGTAAATTTTTTTAACCTACATTAACAGCCTCCCATGGTTCTCTGTGCCTTCCTCCTACTCATCAGGTGGTAAGAGTCATTGTGTTCAAATACATTTTGTCCAAAGGGGACCAAAGTGAAACACATATCAAGGTTGAGCATTCAGTTGTTTGTTGGTTATAACTTTACAGGAAGGACACTTCTATCCTGGGAAATTGTATTAGTTATAAACCATTGCTCCATCTTGGCTGCTGCTTCTACTTCTCGGGCTTTCCCTTAGGCAAGGTAAGAAAGCAAGGGCCAGATGTGGGAACCTCGTGCCTCAACAGGAGGGACCCTTGATTTGTTTGGTCAACACCAGAGCTGGAACTAAAGACTTCGGTCTGAACCTTGTGCTCCTTTAATTTGAGAAAAATCCTTCTTTCCCCTGTGAAGCTAACAGAAGAAGCCATTTGGTTGGTCTGCAAGTGTGTATGAATGGAGATGGCCTGTGATTGTGTGAGTGAATGTATAAACCCAAACCTGTCATGAGGGGAAGCCCCTGTGAAGACCTGCATGAGGCCTGTGGATAGATGTCCTCACAGTGAGAGTCCCTGGTAGTTACAGGCTCCTGACCTAGTCTAGGTTTAAACATGATACTTTCCTATGTTACTTGGAGATTCCTGCTGTATGTTAAGTATCCAGTAGCATAGCCCCTGTGGAGTGAAGTGCCAGTTTAGCCTGTGGGGACATTGGGCCAATTGAGGAAACAACAAAGCCAACCTAACTATGGATTACTTGTGGTCACAGTATTGTCCTTTCTCAACTGCTGTCGTGACTGCTGGAGAGTGTACTGGTAATATTATTCCCTTTTTGTTGGCAAAGGTAGCAGGTACTTAGCACTTAGTAACTGATCCAGCCTCTATTGGGGAAACAGAAGGTAAGGACTCCTGTCTCCTGTTGCTGACATAACAGGAAGGGGTTGGCTGAAACAGGAAGTAGCTAATGCTGTGTATATAAGAAAAGCCCCGGAGAGGATCAGTCAGAATTTCTTGAGACCAGCATCTGGTGGCAGAGCAGCTACAGAAGAGAAAATGGAGAACCGAGCCAGAATTTCCTGAGAACTTGTCGTGGTGGAGCTTCCTCTGAGCAGGAGCCAGGAGCCAAGGTGACTGGGGAAGCAGGGAAGCATGACTGGGATGCTGAGACTTTGTTTGTGGCTTGGTTGAGCCTTGAATTCCCAGGAGCAGAAATGGTGAAGGATCTGACATGGACCAGACCCTGTGAACTTCAGTGTGGAGCAGGACCTACCCAGACAGCTGGACAAGGAACTGGGAGCTGTCTGCCATTGAACCCAGGTGACAGTCTGGTGAATCCAGGTAGAATCTGGGACCATGGAAGGGGATCCAGGGAATCTGAGAACTGCCCCAAGTCAAGATGAAAAGATCTCTCTCTGGGTACTGAGTAATGATGAAATTATAGTTTACTAGTGACCTAAGGGGTGGAGGGTTTTGTGTACTTCATTGATGAATAAGTGACTGATTGAGTTAATCAAGATTTTGCCCCATGAGTGGAAGACTATTATACTTTGAGATGATTGTTCTTTGTTCTAAATATTGTGACCACTTTGGTGAAAACTATGTGGCCATTTTAATGATAAACTGTTTGTGAATATAAGTTATAATATTGTGAATGCTGTACCTTGATTTTCTGTGAATGTTTTGCTTTGATTTGTTATGGAATAGAGTATTCACTATACTGTGTAATCAGAACCTTAAAAGCTGTTCACAGTAGCAGTTCTTCTGGAAAGCTTCTGTGCATGGCATTACAGAGAGGGAACTTAGAACTAGGATAAGAGATCTTATGTGCTGACACTTGTGGAGAGAGTGAACAGTATTTCACTTGAGTTTGTCTGTTCCCTGCAATGTTGTGAGTCTTTGCTCTCAGAACTGTTGGTTGTTGGTGTCCTGGTAAATACAGCTGCCCCCTTTCCCCTGTGCTCTGATCACCAAAAGCCAAAGCATCTAAAGAGAGTTTTCCAACTGAAACTTCTTGAGATTTCTGGGGAAGCAGCTTAATATTATAGCATGGAGAAGACTGGACTTGCAGGGAGAAGTATATGAGTTTAAATGTTAGCTCCCAGACTGATGGCCTGGGTTACCCTGAGCAAGTAACTTAACCTCTTTCATCCTCATGTTGTACTCTGTCAAACAATGGGGTGGAATTTCATGGCCTCTAAAATCTCTCCTGATCTGTGATGCTATGGGTGCCTGAGAGAGAAAAAGAAAGATCCCAGCCAATGGATGTGTGAGCAGAAAAGCACAACAAAGGTGGGATTATAGCTGATACTTTTTTTTTGCTTTTTGGAGGGGGAAAGGCAGGGCAATTGAGGTCAAGTGACTTGCCCAAGGTCACATGGCTAGTGTTAAGTGTTTGAGGTCAGATTTGAACTCAGGTCCTCCTGACTCCAAGGCTGGTGCTCCATTCACTGTGCCACCTAGCTTCCCCCTCTAGTTGATACTTGAAGGAAGTCTGGGAAACCAGGAGGCTGGGATAAAGAGGAAGACTATTTCAGGCTTGGAGGTGAGCCTGTGACAATGCCCAGAGTCGAGATGGAACATCTTGCTTGAGGAACAGTAAGGAGGACAGTGCCACTGGATTGGAAATTATGGTGTGATACAAGGTACAAGAATACTGGAAAGGCATGGAGTAGGGCAGGTTGTGAAGGGCTGTAAACAGAAAGGAGGAGCATTTGTAGTGGATCCTTCCCTGGAGTTCATTTCATAGGGAAATAAAATTAAGAAGTAATTAGAAGAAATAAGGAGTAACAGCTTCCTGTGGTGCTGTGTCTTCCTCCTGCTTGTCAGGTGCCAATAGTAAGTTTTTCCAAATATTTTTTGGCAAAACAAGACTAGAGTGAAACATGAAAAGAGTGAGCACTCAATTACTGTTTGTTGGTTATGGCTTTCCTGGAAGGCCTGGTACATGGGCTGTGCAGGGTGGACTAGCACCTCTGGTGTGAGGCCTTGTTGAGCTCTTAGGGCTGCCCAAACCTCCTTTGGTGTCCACCTTCACCCAACTCTCACCCGTGGCTCCAAGATGCTGTAGCATGTGCAGTGACCACACCCTGATTAACTGTCTCATCAGATGGGCTAAACCAGGTTGAGGGTAACTAACAAGCCCCAGACCCATTTGGCAGTTAGGGGGATGTCTATCCCAAGCATGGGAAGACTTCCACTGGTGGAATGTGCTGAGAAGAACAGTTGGTTGCAACAGCCATGTGGGTGAGTGAATCACGTGCCATGGAGTACCTAAAACTTGGTCAGACTTCAAAGATGTCAAGGTCATCCTCTGCATCCTGGGGGAGAGAGTGAGTGAGAGAGGAATAAGAGATGAGGAGGATCATGAGAGGATGACAGAGACTGAAATACAGAGAAATAAAGATACACCTGAAAAGGAGACAGCCTGAAAATCAGAGTTTGAGAGAAATGAAGGTTTAGCCAGAAATATTTGCAGTTTTTTGGGAGAGAAGCTCCCTAAGCAATGTTGAAACGATATAAGAGAGTCTTATAGGATTAGAATCCATACTGTTAAAAAACCACCAAAGAACACACGATGTAGTGTGAAGGCACCTTTGGAAGTGAGAGACAACTAGGAGATGAAGTGGCTAGAGTCTTGAGACTAACAGCAGGGACATATCACTTTGGATTCTCAATATTAATTTGCATAAAGCAAGGAATCTTCAAATTACCAAACAATTATGCTCATTTCCCATGCCAGCATGGTTATCTTTTAGATTCTGTGAGATAGGTTGTGCTCGCAGTATGTGCACCGAGAATTACCAGAAGAACAAGCTGATTTTCGAAGAGGCAACATATGCTGGATTATGGAGAAAGCAAGGGAGTTCCAGAAAAACATCAACTTCTGCTTCATTGACTGAACTACAAGCCTTTGACTTTGTGGATCACAACAAAATGTGGCAAGTCCTAAAAGAGATGGGGACTACCAGGTCATCTTGTCTCATGAGGAACCTCAAGGTCAAGAAAGTAACATGGAACAACTTCTTCATTTAAGACTGGAAAAGGAGTACAACAAGGCTGTATATTGATGTGTTGTATTTAAAGGGTAATCACAAAACAGCTACAATTCATTGTAATTCTGATTATCGAATGATATATTTATTTTTTGTAAACACAGTTCCTGGAAAATTTTAAGTATTTAATAAATGCTTTTTTTCTTCTTTCCTTGAAGGAGTGGAAATCTTTCGGTTCTTGGGATCTTTTGGGGTTTAAATCAATGATAATATTCATGCCATTGAAAAAAAGGTAATGACCACTGACCACCTCTTCTTTGGTGCAAAGGACAAATAGGTTTTTGAGGAAGGAAGATAGACATAAAGAAGCATTTTGACTGGATAGAGAAAAAGCATAGATTAAGAAGTGATACATTAGCAAAAGATTCCAGAGCAAGTTGGATTGGTCCGTAGAGAAATCCACACAGATGTAGAGACAGAGATAAAAGTAGACACAAACAAATACAGAAGTGGAATAAACAATAAACAATTCTTGGGAATTGGCTGTGCTGTGAGAGTCAAGGCCAAGGTCTCAGAGGCAGGTTTATGTCTGTGGTGGGGTGCTGCAAGTGAAGGAAAGAGAGTGAGACCAGAGCAGCTATCACAATATCAGATGGAGGGTGGAGGAGGCAGTTGAATGATGGTGCTTTTAGAATCACATCTGAAATTGAATCCCTTCTCGGTAATAGAGAAGGTTTATTTACCTGGGCAAGTAAATCTGTCTCAGTCACAGGTTGCTCTTCTGTTCTGTCTCCCTTCTCTTCTCCATTACTCTGTCTCTGCCTTTTTTATCTCTGCCTCTTGTCATTTCCTTCTCCTCCTTTCCCCTTTTCTCCATCTCCTTCTCTACTTTATTGCCCTTTTGCATCTCAATCTTTTTCACTCTTTCACACCAACTTTCACAAACATAGATTTAGAGGTAGAACCTTCAAGGCCATTCAGTCCAATCTCATCATTTTAGAACTCCAGAAGCTGAAACATAGAGACAAAGGAGCCTGTATAACTAATTTCATGTAAAGATGTTGGAAGTCTAAGGTCCTATGAATAATAGAAGGAATAAAGGGCTCTTGGTATAGGGGAGAGATGACAGAGAAAACAAGGAGGGAATATACAACACTGAACACAGGAAAGAACAACAGGAGAGAGAACCGTGGAAGGGTCCTGGGTTGTGGGAGGATGCTAGGGTTTGTGGATGAGGACTTTGTATCAGAATGCCCTCTTTTCAAATACTCTTATTTTTTATTTACTAGTTACAGGATGCTAAGCAAGTCACTTAAAATCTCTAAGCTTCAGCTTCTGGGCTTGTAAAAACATGAGGCTGGACTCAGTAACCACTGAGGTTCTGTCATCCTCTAAATCTATGACAAAATTTGTGTGAAAAAAATGAAAAAGAGAGAGACACACAGAAAGATAATAGGACAAAAAGGCAGAGAAGAAAGGGAGAGAGACAAGGAGACAGACTGTGGATGCAAGAGGAAGACCAACTTCAGATGTGGAGTATAGAGGCAGCTGAATATTATACTGGAAAGACATCTGATGTACTTGAGGTGGAATTCCTTCTCAGTAATGGAGAAGAGGGGTTCATCTTGGCAAGGTAGTTTACCAGTCTCAGCCACTGCTTTCTCTTCATTCAAATTGTGCTGTGAATATTGTTCTTTGTAATGCAACTGCAAGTTCTAACAATGACAGGAAGAAATGAGAGGCCTTGGGATAGGGGAGAGATGAGAGACACAGACAGAATATTGGCCATCGGACAGGAGAGAGAATAGCACAGAAGAGAGAGCTGGGGAAAGGTCCTGGGGGTGGAGAGAGCAAGCTAGGTTTCATAGTTTATGAGGTTTTAGAATGCTCTTTTAAAAAATTCTCCATCATTTAATTACTAGTTTTATAGAACAGAGTGAGCCACTTAAACTCTATGGTTCAGCTTCTGGAGTTCTAAAATGATGAGATTGGACTGAATGGCTTTGAAGGTTCTACCTCTAATCTATGTTTGTGAAAGTTGGTGTGAAAGAGTGAAAAAGATTGAGATGCAAAAGGGCAATAAAGTAGAGAAGGAGATGGAGAAAAGGGGAAAGGAGGAGAAGGAAATGACAAGAGGCAGAGATAAAAAAGGCAGAGACAGAGTAATGGAGAAGAGAAGGGAGACAGAACAGAAAGATTGAGAGAAACAATGAGAGTGAAACTGACACATACAATGACAGGGTGTAATGGGAATGCAAATTTGGAAGATCTTCCCTGCCCCTAGGCTAAAGTGCACCTGAAGCCTGGGGTGGGAGGCTTGTTTTTCAGTAGATACTTCTTGATTGGCCAGTGAGTCAATAAGATGTTACATTCTCTGAGCCAGGAGAAGGCTATATAAGCCCTGATGTGAGGCTTTGTTTTGGGGGCTCGCTTTGAGAAGTGTTCTGTGATCTGATCTGTATTCTGGGAAGCCGTTGTCCAGGGCTTCCCCCCCCCCCCTTGAAAAAACCAGATGTGGAAACACAGATGTTGATTGGGTATGGATGTAATGGCTGGACAGTTTGGAAATCTGTCTACTTGATCTGTTTCTGTCTTGATAATTCTGCCTGTATATTCTGAAGTTTGGGGTGCTGACCTTTTTCCCCTGAACAAGGTAAACGATATATGTCTGACTGATTAAAGTAAGCTTGTTAACCCATTTTGAGTTGCTTTCCTTTATCAAAGCAGATCCAAGAACATGTATTGCTAGCAGCCACCCTGGGAACGCTGGGGTGCTTGCTGCTACACAGGGTGGGGTGGGGGGTGGAGTCAGGTAGAGAAAGAGCACAGAGACCTACACATGCACACACACAGACAGACACAGGTACTTGGGGAGAGATAACACTCTTTGGCAGTGGGGGAGCTAGAGAGGGAAGAGTCCACTGTGCCAGGGTGTGAGAGGCAGAGATCCAGGACCACAGGGGAGGGAAGAGAAGAAGCAGGGATCCAAGGGTAGGGACAGCTGGATATGGGCTGGGGCAGGCAGCTGGGCACTAATGATGGAGAGAGCAATGCACTTGAGTCCAGATCCTGCCGTAGACATTTTCAAGCTAGTCATTGAAGGTCTTTCAGCCTCTGTTTCCTCTTCTGTAAGATGTTGGGGGTAGGTTTACCTCCCTTCCAGCTGTAAGATTCTATGAATGATGGAAAGAGAAAGGAAAGCCCTCAGGGGATTATGATGGGAGGAGAGAGAGAGAGTTAGAAGACCTTTGAGGAGGGGAGAGATACACAGGGAATGAATGGAGAGAGGGAAAGAGCCAGAGAGGGAGAGGGGAAGGGACCACTTGGCAATGTAGATGAGACAGAGGGAAGGTTCTACTATAGAGTTGTTGACAGAGGCTTAGAAGCACATAGGAGAGGAGAAGAAGGAGAGACCCAAAGGGGAGAAGGGCCTGGGGAAGGGGAAGGTAGGAAACAAGCATTTATGAAGTGGCTGCTATGTGTCAGGCCCTGGGCTAAGTGCTTTACAAATATCCTGTTTCATCCCCAGGACAACCCTCCGCAGCAGGCGGGATCATTATCTTCATTCTACAGTTTAGGAAATTGAGACACACAGACATTATGAATTGCCAAGAGCCACACAGCTAGTAAGTATCTGAGGCTGCGTTTGAACTCAGGTCTTACTGAGTCCAGGTCCAGTACTGTGTCCACTACACAAGCAGTGTCCCTGGAGCCTGGATGATGTGAGTCCAAATCCAACTCTCAAAACTCTCTTTGTAACACTGTGCAGATCACTTTCTCTCTCTTGGTTTCAGTTTCCTCCTTTCTGGAATGATGAGATTGTACTCGGGGGGCCTCTGAGGACATGTTCAAAGCCATATCTGTGAGTCTGGCATTTAAGGCAAAAGAAAAAATTTGACTTGTATTGGGATATACAGAGAGAGAGAGAGAGAGAGAGAGAGAGAGAGAGAGAGAGAGAGAGAGTAAACTACAGACAAGAGCTTTGTGGGGAGATCAGAGAGACAGAGGTAAGGGACTAGTGTGGGAAGGGGAGAGGAAGAAAGTCAAAGGGAAGGGATACCAGTGGATTTCAGGGAGAAAGAGAGCCAAGGGTAGAAAGAGACAGAGAAGTCAGATAGCAGAAGGGAGAAAGAGACCGAGAGAGAGAGAGCAGAGACAGACAGTCTGTTAAATGGAAAGGAGAGGGAGAATGAAGAGGGGTGGAAGACAGCGGTATAAGATGAGATGAGAGAGGACAGGGAAAAGTCAACTGGGGATGGGCCATACTGAGGAAGGCAACGAGATGTCACAGTAGATAGAACTTTGTACTTGAATTTAGATTGACTTGAGTTTGAATCTTGACGCTAAGGCTTTCTTTGTGAGTCTGGGCAATCACTTAACCTAGTCTAGGCCTCGATTTGCAACCCTGAAAAAAGTGATTGTATTTCAGATACTGATTTCCTTCCAGCTATAAATCAATGATATGATGAGTGATGAAAGGAGATAGAGGGAAAAAAGACCATTGGTCAGGGGAAAGAAGAGACTACTGGGAAAAGCAGAGGCAAAAGTAAAGGAGGAGTTTACTAGCTCCTTGGAGAGAGACAGAAAAGGCCATCATAAGATATGGGAGAAGAGTGTGAACAGAGCACTTGACTGGGCTGGTGCGGGAAGGGAAGAGAAAGGATAACTGGGGAAGAAGGAGGGAGAGAGATCAAGGGAAGAGACCATTTTGGATGAGAGGAAAGAAAGCCAGGGAAGAGGCTACTAAGGAGGGTTGGGCAGGAAGGAGACAAAGGGAAGAGTTCACTAAACATGGAGGGAGAGAAACAAAGCAAAGCCACTACTAGAGAGGGAGGAAATAAGGGAGGAGACCATTGCAATAGGGGACGAGGCAGACAATGGAACCCAAGAAGTGGTTAGGCAGGGCCTAATGAAAAGGAGAGGAAGAAACAAATGGAAAAGTCCACTTGGAAAAGGGATGGGAAGGGAACCTGGGGAGCTGGAAACAAATAGAAGGGACAGCTGTGTACAGAGAAGAGAAAAGGAGGAGGAGGAGCGAGGCAGAGAGAATAAAGGGAAAGAAACACTAAGATGAGGGGAGAGAGTCAGAGGTAAGAGATAATTGGAAAGGAAGTGAGGTGGACAAAATGAAGGGATCATGGGGAATAAGGGGAGGAAGAAGGAAGATACCACTGAAGGAGGGAGGAGTGAGACAATGAGAAGGGACCAATATGGATAGAGACAGAGGGACAAAGAGAAATAACAACTGGGTAGTAAAGACAGGAACATATGCAAGGGACCCTTGGGAAAGGAAAAGTGGGATGCAACAAAGGGAAGGGAGCATAACGGATGTAGAAAAGGCAAGATAAAACTGAGGAGTGGAGAAAAGAGAGAAAGTGAAAAGGATGAACAGGGATGGGGAAGGAGGGGACAGTCAAAGGGAATGGACCAATGATTAGGAAGGACAGAAAAAGAAGGAAGGGACCATTCAAAAAAGGGGAGTGAGGAAGATAAAAGGAAGAGACCATAGGAAATAGCTTGTTTGTGTATGTGTGTGTGTGTGTCTTTGTGCCTGTGTGTGTGTGTGTTTGTGTGCAAGGAAGATAACATTACAGAGTGGGGAAAAGAAAAACATAGGAGACAATGGGAAGGTATCACTGGAAATGGGAAATGGGGAGAGACAAAGGGAAAGAACCATTGATTAGGAAGAAGAGGGAGAGAGAAAGAGGGACGGGACCATTGGAAAAAGAGCAGTGGGGAGAGCTGCGGGGAAGAGACTATGGAAGAAGATTATGGGGGGAGAAGGAAGATACCATTACAGAGGGGAGAAAAGGGTGAGAAACAAAGGGAAGGCACCACTGGAGATGGTGACAGAGGGACAAAAGGAAGGGAAACTGGGCTGGAGGAAATGGAGAAAACAAGGGAGGAGAACATTGCGAATATCTGGGGGAAATACAGAGAAGGAAGCAGAGTGTGTTTGTGGGAGGAGATCCAATGGCTGAAGGGCACAGGAAGAATGCTTTTGCTAATGGGATTGTGCTAAGGGGAAGCCCAGGCACTGTGTAGACTGCCCAATAAGACTGGAGAGAAGATCAGCAGGAACAGAGCAGGGGGGCCTGGGCATAGTCGGGAGGCAGAGAGGGCTCCAAATGGGTCAGACTGGCAGGAAAAGGGAAGGGCATTCACCACCTGCATCTGACACTTACTAGCTGGTGAAGGACAGGCCCAGGCAGAGGGAAGAAAGGGACTGAGACAGGGGTAGGGGGCAAAGAGGCAGCCAGGGGTCATCCTGGCCAGAGCCCTGTACTTGGAGCCTGGGGTCAGGACGGCCTGACATGGAAGCCTGCCTCACCCACTGAGCTCTGTGACCCTGGGCAAGACACTGAGGACCTGCTTTCAGTCTGGAGTTTGTTCTGCTCTAAAATGATGGTCTGGAACTCAGAGGCCTTTAGAGTACCTTCTAGCACAAAAAATCCTGTGATTACATGAGATAGAAGAAAGCCCTGAGGGAGTGGATTGGAAGTAGAGAGATACAGTGATAAGGAAAAATTCCTTTAAGGATACACACAGAGGGAAAGACAGACAGAGAGAGAGAGAGAGAGAGAGAGAGAGAGAGAGAGAGA
>NW_027186818.1:0-18733 GCF_028583685.1 Petaurus breviceps papuanus | reverse complement strand
AAGCCAAACCATCTCACAATGGGGCACCTTCCAACCTTGGCAGGCTTTTAAAAAATTATATACATCTCATAAAATATTTCTCAATAAAATAAAAATTTTTAACAAGTATTTTTTAAAATGTTGAATTCAAAATTTTTATCCTCCCTTCCACCACTCCTCCCTCTTTGATCAGGTAAGCTATTTGATTTTGATCATCACATGTTGGGTCATGCAAAATTCCATATTACCCATGTAGGAAAATAAAACCCAAACAAAATAAACCAACAAAAAGTAGAATAAAAGAAAGTATCCTTCAATCTGCTTTCTGAGTTCATCAGTTCTGTCCCTTGATGGGGATACTATTTTTCACCATGGGCATTTTGGGACTGTCTTGGATTGTTTCTTGATCAGAGTAACTAAGTCTTTCACATTTGATCATCGTAAAATGTTGCTGATACTGTGTACAATGTTCTCCTGGTTCTGCTCACTTCACTCAGAATCAATTCATGTAAGTCTTTCCAGGTTTTGTGGAAACTATTCTGCTTGTCCTTTATTATATCACAATCAAATTTCACCCCAACCATATACCACATCTTTTTTCAATCATTCCACAATTGATAGACATTCCCTCAGTTTTCAATTCTTTGCCACCACAAAAAGAACTTCTATACATATTTTTATACAAAGAGGTTCCTTTATCTTTTCTTTGATCTCTTTGGGATGGAGACTTCCTAACAGTCTTGCTAGATAAACAGGTATGCACAGATTTTTAGGTCCATTTTTGATGTTGCCACATAAAGCTGAGAAAAAGGTGCACAGGTAGTTGTAAGTTTGCATAGGTGGACCACAATTTTTAAATAATACGAATTTCCCTGTGGATGTTGAAAAGGGCAGAAAGCAAGCAGGAATGCGAAGGATACCTCAGTGGGGGAGGGGCCAGCACATGGCTCATGGACACATGGGGTTGAACACAGAAAAAGAAGAGCAGGAATAGGACCATATGCCTGCTGGATCCAGTCACGTGAGGGCTTTGTTAGAACTGAAAGGAAGAACACACTGGCAGGCATGGGGGCCAGAGACAGAAAAGTTCAGGAGAGGCCAGACACATGATACCCCAACACAGGAGGACAAAATGCCACAAAGCAGAGACCAATCTCTCTGGCGACTGGCTGACTGAAACCCAGGTCTCCTTTTTCTGTGCTGGACGTCCCAGCAGTGGTGGTGGCTTTCTCTCTGGACGTCTCTTCTGCTTTCACTTGGAGGACTTTTAAAGGCTTTTGGGGAGGTTGGGGGTAGCATTTGACAGAGTGACTACCAAGTCCAGGGGCAGGAGCAGAAAGAGATCTCAGTACTCTATGGTATAGATTACATGCGTGGTTTTTCTGGAATGTAGATTTCTTACAAAATTCCTTTCATAAAGTCCAATTTGCATAATGTGGATTTATAGAAAGCAACATCTGTCTGTACTCCTTTCTAATCCCATTCACTTTTCTCCAGAGGTCTTTCACATCTACGTTTTCTAATATTCTATTAGTCTTCTTAACTTTCTTAATCATTTAATAGTTAGGTTTATCTAGCTCTCAGAGTGAAAAGCTGAGGTCCCCCCACTACTATAGTTTTAGGGTCTATCTCGTCCTATAATTAATTTAACTTTTGCTTTAAAAATCTGAAACCTGTCATTTCCCAAACATAAGTTTCTGTTGACATTACTTCATTGTCTATGGTTCTTTTGAAAAAGCGGTAATTTGGTTTGGGCTGGTGTTCTGTAGGGCGCCAGCATGGGAGTCGACATCCGCCACAACAAGGACCGGAAAGTCCAGCGGAAGAAGCCCAAGAGCCAGGACATCTACCTGCGGCTGCTGGTGAAGCTCTACCAGTTCCTGGCCCGCAGAACCAACTAGACTTTCAACAAGGTGGTCCTGAAAAAGCTGTTCAAGAGCCGGACCAACCGGCCCCCCCTGTCCCTGTCGCGCATGATCAGGAAAATGAAGCTTCCCTGCCAGGAAAACAAGATTGCTGTGGTCATTGGGACAGTGACAGATGATGTGAGGATCCAGGATGTCCCCAAGCTGAAGGTGTGTGCCCTTAGTGTCACTAGCAATGCACAGAATTGCATCCTCAAGGCTGGTGGGAAGATCCTCACCTTTGACCAGCTGGCCATGAGCTCACCCAAGGGCCGGGGCACTGTCCGGCTGTCTGGTCCCCGGAAGGGCAGAGAGGTGTACAGGCATTTTGGGAAGGCCCCAGGCATGCCCCACCACCATACCAAACCATCCAAGGGCCGAAAGTTCCAGCATGCCAGGGGCCGCCGTGCCAGCTGAGGCTACAAAAACCAACTCCCTTCCTCCTTGTTACATTAAAGAGTTTTGGACAACAAAAAAAGAAAAAGAGGTAATTTTCCCGCTGACCCCATTTTAATAGGGCTATTTTTGTTTTTCCTTTCTCTAAGATCATGATTACTATCTCTCCTTATTTTATTCAGCTGACATATATAATTTTCTGCTACAGTCCCCTACTTTAGCTCTGTGGTTCTCTCTATGTTTCAAGTATGTTTCTTGTAAATCAAACAAACCAAAAAACAAAAAATATTGCTGGATGCTGGTTATTACCCCTTTTGCTACCCACTTCCATTTTATAAGTGAGTTCATCCCATTCACACAGTTAGGATTACTAACTATGCATTTTCCTCCATCATGTTTTCTTCTGTTTCTCCTTCTTTCTCTTTTTTCCTGTCCCTACTCTAATTTCTGTTTTGCATAGGATTGTATTCTTTTTTTAGCCTACCCTTTTGTCACTACTTTTTCTTTTTCATTTCCCATTCTCTTACTTACCTCTATCGGCAAGATAGATTTTTATGACAAGTTGAATAAGTATACAAAGATACAGATATATTTATTTTCCCTTTTGAACCAATTTAGCTGTGACTGAGGTTCAATCATTGGCCACTCGGCTACCCACCCAATTTTCCACTCTAGGGTGAAAGCTCTTCCTCACACACTTGTTTTATGTGAGGTCACTTTCTGAATTCTTTCTCTCCCTTCTGCCTTCTCCCAGGGCATCCATATTTCCCCCTATCCATTTATTTTACATCATCCCAACTTAAGTGGTTCACTCCCAGACCTTCTTTCTATGTAGAATCCTTCTACCTGCTGTAATAACGACAAACTTCTTAGAAGATAGGTGTATCATCTTCCCTTATAGAAAAGAATAGTTTAACCTTATTGAGTCACTTATATTTTCCCTTTCATATTTACCTCTTAATTCTTCTTTGAGTCTTGTATTTAAAGTTGTATTTTTTCTTCAGCTCTGGTCTTTTCATCAGGAATGCTTCTAAGGCATCTATTTCATATTCATTTTTTCTCTTGATGTTTCAGAGAGAGCAAGGCTGTAGTAACTGGAATGTTCTCAGAAAGTATGTCTCCACCCATAAGTATCTCATCTACTGACTATTCTGATGCTAGATGTGCTTCCACAGAGAGTAAGCCTGTAGTACCCGGAATGTTCTCAAAGAGACTGTCTCCTACCACGAGTGTCTTTTCCTCTGAATGTTCAGAGAGCATATTGCTTCCCCAGAGAGCAAGACTGTAGTAAGTAGAATGTTCTTAGATTTTGTGTCTCCACTTTTAAGTATTTCATCCACTGAGTATTCTGATGCTAGATGTGCTTCCCCAAAGAGTAAGCCTATAGTAACTGGAATGTTCTCAGAAAGATGTATCCTACCACAAGTGTCTTTTCCTCTGAGTGTTCAGAGAGTAGATATGCTTCTTTTCCTCTTTGTATTATACAGTTGTGTTGACTGCTTTTTCTTCTTAAAACAAAAAATACCATTTGTCACATGGCATGGCTTTCAGGGAGGAGGAGAGGGAGAGGGAAGATACATGGGATACCATGATGTAAGATATAGAAAACATAAATAAAAAGTTTTTACATGAGGTCAAGGATCTGAAGGTTATTCATCGAGAGCTGGAAATGGGAAAGAAAGGGGTTTTGTATGTACAGAGTGATTCCTTCCTCTGAAGTGCCCATCAGAAATTATATACCAAAGCCCCCTTAAACCTGCTAGAGGGGAACCCTACTAGGTTCCTTGGAAACCACCTAATAGGCTCCAATAGTAAAGAAATGTTTCACCTGTGTTGCTAAAAACATGCCACCGATTCCCACGGATTCAGGTCTGTTTCGCTTCAGTAGAAATAATACTAAGACTTTGTTTCAATAGGAATCATACTGAGAATGCTTTGCTTCAATGGGAATAATACTGAGAGTGTTTTGCTTCAATAGACACAATGCTAACGCCTTAGAAACATATTCTGTTGCTAGCAATCACATTGTCTATAAAATTATATCTAACAGAAAGCTTGGGGCTGTCTTTCTGTCAGAGAGGCAGTCGCGGCCAGTTAATAAACACTCCTATCAAATCATAATTGGACTAGCTGTCCTATCTCGGGTGTCCATTACAGATTGGAGGTCCCACCAAGATAGCCTTTAGCTCTGTTTTGACAGCTGGACCAGGCTCCCTGGAGGCCCAGGAGAGCAGTCTGACATAGGGGAGGCCACCGAGTGAAATTCCTCGGCCCCAGGCTCTCATTGCTTCCCTGAGCGGACCAGAACCTGAGTCCTATCCAAATTGTTTCAGTTCGATCCAAGAGTGTTCTGTTAGTGAGTACTCAGGGTCTGTGAAAGTGCCTAGGGGGTGATCCCCAAGACTCTGTCCCTTGGCCCCAGGTAAAAGTAGGAGGCTAAGCTGGACGCAGCGGTATGACCCTCCAAGGTCAGGACACTGATGGAGTGCCCGGTTTCTGTTTTGTTTTTTTCTCTTTTCCCTCTCTTCTGAATTTTGTGTTTGCTGTTAAAGTGTTACTGTATCTTAAACTGTCTGCTTGTGGATTGTCATTAGATATCACTGTCTGTGTGTTGTGTTGTTTTGTGTATACCCTGTCTCTGAGATACTGGCAGGTAGAAAATAGGAAACCTTCTTCCTTTTGCCCTGTTGTGTTTTTTTTTTGTATATTCTGTCTGTATGTGTAAAGAAATTTTTAAATCTGCCACCCTGCAAGCTAAATCCACCCAAGCAGCCAAAAGAATGCTGTACTGGAGCTAGAAAGATTGATAATCTCTTAAAGGAAGGCTGCTGTCAGAAAACCACGCCTCATTCTACTCCTTGAACTCCAGCCAAAGTTCTCGAAGCAGAAAGACAAATGGACAGAAAGAGAATGGGAAATTTCTCCCCAAGAAAATCTGTCTAAGGGAAAAGGGGTCACTTCAATGATCAAAGAGAAATAGGTTTTCAAGCTGCAGTTTGAAATAGGACTAACACTTAACCCTTTCCGGGGTCACAGAAAGAGAACTGTGCAACATCATTGGGAATATAGGTCCAGGTAATTGAATTTATTCTGATTAATATTTGGCACTACAAAAACTGAAGTTTAAGGTCACCAGCTGGGTTATTCAATTGTTTTTATTTCAAAGTTCAAAATTAAGACCGTGATTGTTACTGGTTAACAGTTGTATTATATGTGTTGTATGAGAAACAGTTTCTTTTAAAGTCTTGGAGTAGATCCGAAATTTTAAAGGAATGAACACCTAAGAAAAATTTATTTGAGCAAAAGGTCAAAAATAAATTCACTACCATTCTCTTCCCTGTGGTCCCAGTTCTTCTTTGCTAGGGCTACGGAGCCCTCCCCTGTCATCCAGCTCTGATGGAGCTGAGGAGACAGTAAGAGGTTTGAAAAATTAAGATTTTTTTCTCTCTCCCTGTTGTCCTGGCTATAACTGAGCTAGGGCTGCAGTGAAGTTAATTTGAGTTAACTTCCTCCAAAAAGAAAAAAGGAGGGAAGGTACAGTAGCTACATCGGAGCTACATGGGCTTGTCATCTGCCTACCTGAAAGGTTAAATCCCTAGAATAGTATATTTTTTTCTGAATGACATGGGAACAGTTAGAAAATGGAAAAGAAGCTTGTGAAACAAAGGCACAAATACAAGTTAATCATTATCCCATATACTAAGCTTGGGATACATCTGAGCTACTAAAGTGTGTGTTGCATCTGAGCTATTCAGCCTAAAATTATATTCTTTCCACAGCCTATATAGTTTAGTAATAGGGTACTTGATCTAGCTCCCATCAGGAAGTTTTAGATCCCCAGGTACCCTAAAGTTAACCTCTCTAAGTAAGCAGGGCCTGAAGTTTCTACTTCAAGTTCCCCAAACCCTCTCCTCCATGCTCCAGGCAAATCAGCCACCCCATAACCAAGGTCTACTACAGCTAAGCATTCATAGAGGTTTATTTGATAGAGTACAAGCTGATAATGTGCTTTGAGTGTGATGAGTTTGGAAAAATGGAGGGTTTCCCCCTGAAATATAGAGTTCACTCTGTACCATGAAGCCCCAACTTCAGTACCATCTAAGAGATCTCTCCCTTGCTGCAAATAAACACTTTGCTTGTTCCAGTGCCAAGGAATTAAAGAAGGTTGCTTAGGACTCCTGGAAAACAATGGAGCAGGGAGAAAACACCCCAGAATATAGAGCAAAAAGAGAAAAACCAGAGAGGTACAGCTAAGAGAAAGACGAAAGAGAGAAAATCAGAAAAGTGAGAAAAAAGCTTGTCAGTGAGAGACAGTGTGTTCTGAATCCTGCACTGACTGGTTGTGTGACCTAGAATAAATAATTTAACCCTGAATCTTAATTCATCTATAAAGTGGGGAGATGAGAAAAAGAGAGGAGAAAATGAGGTCAGAAGTCAACTAGCCTCTTCACTTGGTAAGATCAATCATTCTTATATGTAATTTGAAAAGGCAATTAATGTAATCTCATCTTGTAGTTTATATTATTGTTGTATTTATACACTGTATATTGTAAAACCTGAGTGAGGAGAAAATTGTGTAAGAACAGTAGTGTTACTTTAAATATATATATATATATATATATATATATATATATATATATATATATATATATATATATATATATATATCTGCTATTTAGAAAAACTTGTAAAACTGTTAACTAAGCTATTTTGGGCTAATGTTTTAATGTTACAACCTAAAATTGTTTATTGATTATTGTATGAAAATTTGTTTGACTAGTTCTGCCTATTCAGAGAAGTCTCTCCTGCTTACAATTCATATAAATTTTTCCTTATGTTGTAAAATTGTTAAATCCTCTAGAAATTATTTCCAGGCAAGGTCATTCAGCCTGAGAAAGGAAGTTTTAAATGAACCTAACTTGCTAAGAAGTTGCAAAGATCAAAAAGGATTTTTATAAATTGGCTTTTATATTCTAGAAGGATGGTAAAAGGAATTCCTTACAGTATAAGATCTGATACATTTTTATTGTTTATCACAGCCCCATGAGAATAGAAGTAATTATAACTGGCTCTAAGCTGTGATTGGTGAGGCTTGTTGTTTAAGATAAAAAGCACTTGGGACCATAACTAAATTTTATTTTGAGTCTGAATTTGGGTATAGTTGTCTGCATTAAATCAGCGTATGAGAGGAAATGCCACTAGCTACTCAGTGGAATGTGATCCTGTGCTGTCAATAGGTGGAAGTCTACATTTGGTAATGGTCGAAGGGACAATCTTAGCCTCTGTCTGGAATGGGATCCCTCCTGGCTCAGTTTACCCATGAGGTTCCTTTGAAAAGGAATGTTTCCCACCTATTCCTGAGTCTAGCTATGAGGTGGAACAGATGCTGCATGAGATGGAATATCTGTAACTGTACCTGAATTTACACAGAGCCAAGGAAATTTTCTCCTGGCATATTTGGAATGTCACATGTCCCTGCCTTTTTTCCTTCTGTGACAGGTTTCTTTGCTCAGAACAAGTAATCTGTAAAAGATGTGAGCTTTTTTATGTTAGCTTAATGGAAAATCTAATATTATTTTTCATCTAGAATTAGAATATGTATAGAAAGTTTATGCAAACTGCTTAAGACCATTTAAACGTTTTCAATTAACTTCCTTCACAAAGGTTTTGTGATCATTGAAGGAAAATACCTTTAGAAGGAATTTTTAAAATCTCTAGTGTCATTCTAAGAGACCCAGTAAAACCTCCATTTTCAAGACATGTTTCTTGCTAAATCGATGTAACAAATTGTAAAGCAGAAAAGAACTTGCTGTTTTAATCTGAATTTGTAGTTATTCTATCATCTAAGCAAGTGTTAGTATTTGTAACTGAATACATATGTGTAAAATTCACTTCTCTTTTTGAAATCCTGTTCACCCCACCTCCTATTGTATTTTGGGTATTGAATGCTGTTATCTATGACTGTTAATGATTTACTTCTCAAGTCCCTCCAAGCTCCTTGAGATGTCCAAAACACGGTTCGGGCAGTGCACCAGGCGCCACCCTAAGATCCTGCACACTCAGTGAATATCGGAGATTGAGTGCCCACCCGCAAACTACCCCGAGACTCCTCACTTAAGCCCCGTTGGACTGGCCCATACCAGGTTATACTGACTACCCCATCTGCTGTTAAAGTGACTGGAAGGAAAGCCTGGATTCACCGCTCCCACGTCAGTGACGACTCTTCCCAGCTCTCCAGACCTGTGAGTGGCAGAACCCACCGGTGACTTACAACTGAAAACCAAGAGACTGTTGGGATGTTCCTGCTTCTAGAGCTCTTGCCTTTCGGTGGTCCTAACCCCTACACTCCCACTTTGGACTCTTGGACTCTTACTAGGACATTTGATGGGACTCTAATTTCAAAAATGTGACTCATAGCCAGCCCACCCTTTCCTTTGATCTCTGTACCCTGCTTCGCCCCAGATTTATGTTGTTTCCCTACACAGGCATGTATTTTGCGGGGACCGATGGTGCTGCTTGTGGAGCAGAAAAGCAGCCTTTGGTCAACCCAGTCATATGTCTGGCCTGAGGATGGGTCTCCCGATTGTGGGGGGACCGGGAAATATCACTCTTTCAATTGGGATTGTGTAAACATTGCTGACTGAGTCTCCGGTGGTAACCATGACCACCACATTTCATTTCATGGTAATACCTTTAAGTCATATAACCCAGTTGTTATCAGGGTTTTAAATTGGACTAAACAAACTTGGAAAACGGGGAGGACCTGGGGAATTAGATTTTATGTTGTAGAAAGGGACCCCAGAGCCTTTTTTACTATTCAACGCACTGCATTACTAAGGGATCTCATTCCCATTGGTCCCAACCCGGTTCTTAACCCATCTCTGGAAGTTGATCAAACTCCACATGGGCCCCTTAACCCACACTCTACCATAACCCCTGCAGGTTCAGGGATTACTTTGGCAAACCCCAGGCTACATGCCCACTCTTATACTTTTCATATTCTTGATACTGTTTTCTCTTTCCTAAATTCCTCGGATCCCAGCCTAACTTCTGACTGCTGGTTTTGCTTGAACCCTGCCCCCCCTTATTTTGTTGGGCTAGGTTTAAATTTGTCAAAGGGTTCGATTGATCATGAAATTCAGTATTGGAAGCCCACCACACTCACCAATCACCGATCTCGCTGTAACCTTGGCTCCCCCAAGCTTACCTTAGGAGATGTGCAGGGACAAGCCTGGTGTATTAAATCTAGGGGCTACGCCCTCCAGCAGTCACCTTATAACAACCTCTGTGCTTCGGTGGTCGAGGTTTTTCCCAAACAGGAATTTTCACCAAATGTTTTCTTAGCCCCTAAAAATGCTTGGTTTGCCTGTACCTTAGGCTTAACTGCTTGTGTATAGGAATGCCTCCTTGCTGGTAACTCCCCCGAATTCTGCATTTTAGTTCATGTCCTTCCACAGATATACATTTATTCAGGAGAAGGGGCTAGTGAACATTTTGGGCTACAAGCCCGCTATAAAAGAACAGTCCCCATTTTAGTCCCTATCTTAGTTGGTCTAGGCATAGCAGGTTCAGGAGCAGTGGGAACCATGGCCCTAGTACAAGAAAATAGTCATTTTGAAGCCCTCACCTCCCAAGTCTACACAGATATCTGAGACTTAGAGAGCCAAATCTCCTACTTGGAAACCACCCTAGATTCCCTGGCCGAAGTGGTCCTCCAAAATCTCTGAGGTTTAGACCTCCTGTTTCTCAAGCAAAGTGGCCTCTGTATGGCCCTCGGAGAAACCTGCTGTTTTATGTCAACCACTCCGGGGTGCTTTGGGAATCTCTGGCTACTGTATGTCAACATTTGGCTGACAGAGAGGTTCATCATCAACAATCTATGTTTTGGTACCATTCCCTTTTTAATTGGTCTCCCTGGCTCACATCACTTGTAACTTCCCTTATAGGACCATTTGCTTTGTTGTTATTGGGGTTGCTATTGACCCCCTGCCTTATTAACTGCCTAACTACACTGTTAGACAAAGAATTCAAGTTATTAAGCTGTTTGCCCTCCGCACTGCTTATAACCCCTATATTCCCTTGGACTCAGTTGAGTCCAAAATACAACTATGAACCAGTAAAAAGGGGGGAGTGAAGTGCCCACCAGAAATTATACACCAAAGCCCCCTTAAACCTGCTAGAGGGGAACCCTACTAGGTTCCTTGGAAACCACCTAATAGGCTCCAATAGTAATGAAATGTTTCACCTCTGTTGCTAAAAACATGCCGATTCCCACAGATTCAGGTCTGTTTCACTTCAGTAGAAATAATAATAAGGCTTTGTTTCAATAGGAATCATACTGAGAATGTTTTGCTTCAATGGGAATAATACTGAGAATGCTTGCTTCAATAAGAATAATACTGAGAATATTTTGCTTCAAAAGACACAATGCTAACCCCTTAGAAACATATTCTGTTGCTAGCAATAACACTGTCTATAAAATTATGTCTAACAGAAAGCTCGGGGTTGTCTTTCTGTCTGAGAGGCAGTCCGGGCCAGTTAATCTCCTATCAAATCATAATTGGCCTAGCTGTCCTGTTATATCTCTGGGGTCCATTACACCTCAAACTCATGATCAGGGCTTTGCTAGAGACCTTCAGTGCTGAGAGAGAGGAGACTTTTGGCTGCTCTGCCTATTTATTCATGTGTCTGGCATCCATCTATCTATCTTCTGTCCCTTCATGCTTGGGTACCATGTGCCTCTCTTCAGTCCATGTGTAACAGCCTGTCCTCTCCAGTGCATGGCCATGTCTGGCCTCTACATGCTTGTCCCCCAGTTGTTCTTCCTCTTGATTCTGGCCAGACCATCATGGGGCTGGCCCCGACACCGGCCTGATCCTCCTCCTGCTCTTGGCTTCTCTGTCCCTGGCCACCGTGTGTCCTTAAACCATCTCCTGGCCACCTCCCTTCACAGCTGCATGACCCCTTCTTGCCTCCTTCCATCCCTCCCTTGTAGCCAGGTCCGTGGGCAAATTCACATTACTTCAAAATTGCTCTGCTTAGAGGTTTCCCAGTCATCCACTTATACAAAGCAAGAACTCTCTGTAGTTGATAAAACAATATCAACAAAAACCAGATGACATAAGTGGAAAGCAGTTTGGCAGGAATTTGGTAGGACATCAACATCTCACACCAACTATCAAGTTAAATTATAAGGGAATACATGACTTAAATATGATCACTAAAATAATAAAGTGATAAGTGATGAAAATAAAAAAATGAGAGACATCTATAAAAGATGTAATGATAAACATTAATATTTACTCCAGATTAGACCTGCAACTCAGCAAATTATTCATTCCTTAGGTATAGATTAAGCTCCTCCCATATCCTGGGCACATAGAGAGTCAGGCGTCCCAATTAAGTAATCAACAAGCATTTCTTAAGTGCCTCCTGCATAACAGGCACTGTGCTAGGTTCTGGAGATGCACAGACCCTAACCACTAGAAGCCCACATTCTCATGAGACAGAAAAGACATCAAAGTCTATAGAGGATAAATACAAATAAAGGCAGAGTACAAGGCAGTCTGGGAGCCAGGCCATGAGCAGTTGGAATCAAGAAAGGCTTCATGCAATAGGTGAGGCTTGAACTGTCTGGATGGAAGAGGGGGATTCTCTGAGGCCCAAGGACAGACGGCCAGCTTCAGAGTCAGGAAGGCTCAGAGTGCAAGTCCTGCCTCAGATCCATGCTACCAGCATGACCACAGTCAAGTCACCTAACCTCTTAGTGCCCCAGACCACTGTGTAAGATCACAGAGACATTCAGATGCGTTGTAAATCTTCTTGACCAGGCAAAAAGATGAAAGAGTGCTTGACTTGGAACACTTGGACTTGCCCAAGGTCACACAGCATGGAAGTGCCTGAGGAGGGATTTGAACTCAGATCTTCCTAACTCCAGGCCCAGCACACTAAGCACTGAACCACCCAGATAGAGGGATTCAGAGATCCCAGAAGACTGTTACCAAGCCACCGTCCAGGAGGCTGCCTTGAGGCCAGAGAAGGATAAGAAAACAGATCATTCTCCCTACAAGGAAGTTCTACAATTCCCTTTCCAATTCACCACCCATCCTGAGGAAAAACTTTAGTTGTCCTATCTGATTTAGGAACTCCCCAAGTAGCTTTTTGTACAGGGGGTGCAAGGGTCTTGGAGTGGGACCTGTCACACCATAGAGAACGTAAACTACCTTTAATGTAAACAGCAAGAGCAGCTTCACTTGTTCCATGGGAACCCTTGTACTTGACCACCAGTCATCCCTGGCTTTTGGCCTTCTTTGTTCTGTTTCTGCATAAAACCTGGCCAGACCCAGTGGTGGTGCAGGGATCAAACACTCTGTCCTGCTGCCAACAGAGGGCTGGTCTTGTGAGCAGATTCCCTTCCACAACACAATTAGCCCCAGTAAACAATGCTGTACATGGCCTGCCTTTTTCTTTGGAATCAAATACCGTGTTTCCCCGATAATAAGACACTGTCTTATTATTTTTTTTTTTGAAAGAAAAACACCAGAGGGCTTATTTTCAGGGGAGGGCTTATGTTGTCCTGCCTCAGCTCTCCTCCGCGGCACTGCTCTCAATGGCGCCAGCAAGCAAATCACTGGGGAAGAACAGGATGACGCGCTCACTGCTGCAGCTCTGATTGGATGCAGCTCGGAGTGCGGCGTGCGTTTCACCTGGGGGGAGGGGGGGGACGGTGCATACAGAGGGTACCGTAATGTAGCGTGTAGCGCAGGGGATCACCTTCACTACAGTAGCAATCTCAATAGAGCTTATTTTCGGGGGAGGGCTTATTTTAGAGGAATCTTACACAGTAAGGGGAGGGCTTATTTTCGGGATAGGTCTTATTATCGGAGAAACACAGTGCCTTCCCTTTAGGATATACCATAACGAATGCCATCCATTGGATGGTGTGTGCCCTAACAAGATTGTTTCCTGCAAAATGGAGACAGGAGAGCCTCTTGGAAACCTCAGCATTAAGTTTAATTAGCCCAGCCTGGCACCAAAGTGGTGGAGAAAGGTTAAGGGACTTTCCCAGGGTCATTCAATTTGTAAGTTGAGTGAAGAATTCTGAGGCAGGATCTGAACTCAAGCCTTCCTCAGAGCTACAGTTCAGCCTATGATGCAGTCAGATCCCTTTTCAGGGCCCTTAGGACCTATGAGGCTTTAGTTCCCACTTTTCCTGACCCCAAGACATGTGTACACACACACACACACACACACACACATACACACACACACACACACATACACACACACACTCCTGGGTCATTCCAATGTTCATTTCAAGCAGATGTTACCTCCATTCACATGTATAAAATTGCTATTTGGAATTATCCCCAAAGGGCTATAAAAGTGTGCATACCCTTTGAGACAGCAATACCACTCCTAAGTCTATATGCCAAAGACATTTGTACAAAAATACTTTTAATAGCTCTTTTTATGGTGGCAAAAACTGGAAATTGAAGAGATGTACATCAACTGGGGAATGGCTGAACAACTTGTGACTTATGATTGTAATGGAATATTACTGTGTTACAAAAAGTGATGAGTACCCATATGTCAGAATAACCTTGAAAGACTTACATGAACTGAAGTAAAATGAAGTGAGCAGAACAGGGAGACCATTGTACAGAGTAACAGCAATACTATACAATGATCAACTGTGAGTGACTTAGCTATTCTCAGCAACACAATGATCCAAGACAATTCCAAAGGATTCATGATGAAAAAATGCTATCCACCTCCAGAGAAAGAACTGATGAAGTCTAAATTAAGATCAAAGCATATGACTTTTCACTTTCTGTATTCTTTCATGGTATTTCTTTCCTTTGGGTCTATATATTCTTTCACAAAATGACTAATACGGCAATAGGACATATATGGCTGAACATGTACAACCCATACCAGATTGCTTAATCTCTTATGGAGGGGCATAGTGGGGGAAAGAGAGAGAATATTGAGAACTCAAGTTTTTTTTAAATGTGCATTTAACTAGGGGAAAATAAGATATTATTGAAAAATCCATGTTATCCTCAGATTTTTCCCGTTAACCTGGGTGCACACAAGTTACACAAAACTTGAGCATTAGAAAGGACCACAGCACCCACCTTGGTCAATCTGTACATGAAAGGAATGTCCAGTTTAAGAAACACATGGTCATTAGGCTTTTCCTTGCATATCAGGGAGGGGAAACCCACCACCTCTTCAACGCAGCCCATTGCACTTTTGGAGAATCCACATTTTTTTCTGATGTCAGGTCAAATTGGCCTCTTTAGAAGTTCCAACTATTGCTCCTGGTTTTGAACCCTAGAGCCAAGAAGAACTAGTCTAATCCTTTATCCATATAGCAGACTTTTGATTTTTGATACTTGATGTCCCAGGTTTCTCTGAAAAACTTCATTTAGGCATTTCTTGTGGTGTGATAATATTCCATTATATTTATATAACATAATTAGTTTGGGCATCTTCCAACTGAAGGGCTCCCCATCAGTCTCCATTTTATGACTACCAAAAAAAGGTGTTATGAATATTTTGCACACATACGTCTTTCCCATCATTCTTTGATCTTTTTGGTGTATACATCTAGCAGTGATATAGCTAGGCCAAAATGTATGCTTAGGTTAAGTGTTTTTGGAACATACTTTAAAACTGATTTTAGAATGGCTGGACAAACTCATAGTTACACCAACACTTTATTATTGCGCTTGTTTTCCCACAATGTCTGCAACAATTGTCATCTTCCTTTTTTAAATTGTCATTTTGCCAATTAGTTCATAAAGGGCAATTAGTTGTTCTCTTAATTATTTACTTCTTTGGTATCAATGCCCTATTACTCAAGGTTATGAAGGAGAACATCAGAGTTGCTTTGATTTGCACTTTGCTAATCATTATTAATTTTGAGCCTTGTTTCATATTTTTATAGATAACTTACATTTCTTCCTATGAAAACTACTTGTTTATATTCTTTGCCAATTTATTAGTTGGAAAATTCCTTTTACGTTTGAAAATAAGAATTGCTTCTCTATATACTTTAAATATCAGAAACTTTCTACAAATTTTTCCCATTTACCAGTTTTTTCTAGTTTTAGTTGCATTCATTTTTCCCTTTTCACTCTTTTTTTCATTTTACAAAAACATTTAACTTTATTTAGATGAATTTAATTTGAATGACCATTTTTACCTATTGGGATCCTCTCTATCTCTTTGTTCTTGAACTCTTCCTATATATATAGATGAGGAAGGTAATTTCTCAATTCTGGAATTTGTTTATAATATCTGCCTTTCTGTATAAGTCATACATCATTTGGAGCTTATCTTAGTTTATGTTGTGAGATGCTGGTCTATACCTAATTTGTGCCATACTGCTTTTTGGTGTTCTCCAAAGCTTGTGGCAAAAGTAAATCCTTACCGCCAGTCGTTATGGTCTCTGGATTTCTGGAACACTAAACAACCAGGTCCTTTGGCTTCTTAAACTATGCCCAGATTGCCTCTCCTTTATCACAAACTCTAGGATTAAGTGGTCATTTCCTCCCAGCATTCCTAGCATTTCCATTCTAGCAAACAGTCCCTTCCTATTACTGAGAATCTGATTTAGGATAGTCAGTCAGTGAATATACATTAGGCACTTTCTATGTGCCAAGCACATTGCTAAGTCAATGCTGAGAAGATAAAAAAAAGACATGTCATGTGATATTTATACTCATGGTCTTTATCGTGATCGTGGGCATTGTCAATATTGCATTGGCACTACAGACTTCTGGGTCACAGTTAAAGGGCAGAGGCTAGCACTTTCTAGCAAGAAGGAGCAGGGAACCTGAGAAGCAGTATCATTTGCAATAACAAAGGAACAGGCACCTTGAGGGGCAGTATTACTTCTGGTCAAAAAGGAGCAATTATTTAGTTTGACTAACAAAAAGAAAGACAAAAACCAAATGAGCAGTCTCAAAAAAGGAAAGAGTGAATGTATAATCAATGAAGATGAAATTAAAGCAATGTTTTGGAGTTATTTTTCTCAGTCATATGCCAGCAAAACTTAAAATCTACATGAAACAGAAGAATACTTGCAAAAATATAAATTGCCCATGTTAACAGAAGAGCAAATATGAGACTTAAATAATCCTACCTTAAAAGAAGACATTGAACAAGGCAGAAAAGATGTCCCTAGGAAACAATCCCCAGGACCAGATGGATTTGAAAGGCATTTAGAAAACATTTCATCCCAATACTATAAAAACTATTTGAAACAACAGGTAAAGGAGTGCTTTCAAATCCCTCTTATGGCAGAATTGTGGTTTTCATACCTATACAAGGCTGTGGGAATATACACACACTGATACATTTTTGGTAGAGCTGCGAAATGACACATTCATTTTGGAAAGTAATTAGGAATTAGGCAAAGAAAGTAACAAAAATGTCCAAAGCCTTTCAAACAAGAACTCCATTATGCCCCAAGGAAGCCATCAATAAGAAAAAGGTCCCCATATACTCCAAAATGTTTCTAACAGCACTTTTTGTGACAGCTAGGAATACCGTGTTTCCCCGATAATAAGACCTATCCCAAAAATAAGCCCTCCCCTTACTGTGTAAGATTCCTCTAAAATAAGCCCTCCCCCAAAAATAAGCCCTATTGAGATTGCTACTGTAGTGAAGGTGATCCCCTGCGCTACACGATACATTACTGTACCCTCTGTATGCACCGTTCCCCCCCCGCCCCGGTGAAACACACACCGCACTCCGAGCTGCATCCAATCAGAGCTGCAGCAGTGAGCGCGTCATCCTGTTCTTCCCCAGTGATTTGCTTATTGAATAAAGGTACATTTTTTTGTTCACATTTACCTGTTTATTAAAATTGCTGTCAATGTTCATTAAAATAAGCCCTCCCCTGAAAATAAGCCCTCTGGTGTTTTTCTGTCCAAAAAAATAATAAGACAGTGTCTTATTATCGGGGAAACACGGTAGGAAACAAAGTAGAGGTTCATCAACTGAGGAGTGGTTAAACAAGGCATGGATCATGAACGTCATGGAATACGGCTACCATGATGCAAGCAGTAATGTGTGTGATGAGCACAGAGAAGTAGGGAAAGACCTTTGTTAACTGATGCAAAGTGAATTAAGCAGAGACAAGAAAAGAGTATATACACAGTAACTACAACAATTTCCTTCTGCAGTTCATCTGACATGAAGAACTGAGGTGCACAGGGTTAACTGACTTGCCAAGGATCACATAGCTGGTAAGTGTCTGAGGCCAGGTTTGAACTCCAGATGAGTCTTCCTGACTTCAGGCCCCATAGAATACCTACCTGTCAAGAAAACAATTTGAAATTGTTAAATATTGAAAGGTTGATCAATGGAAAAGTTTAGATATGCAATGTACAGAAGCAAAAAAAATAAAATGAAAGAGTGCCTAATAAATCCAAAGACAGAAGTTGCAGGGGAGTGGAGGCAGGGAGGAGACACTATTTGACTAAAAATCACAGACAGGATAAGGGAAAACAGTTTGCCAGAAATTTGATAGGTTATGAACACCTCTCCCTACCTCTCAAATTAAACTACAAATGGATATATTAATTAGGTGTAAAATGGGAATCAATAGCAAATTAGAGGAGCAAGGAAGAAATTGCTTTTCACAAGGATGGATGGGGAAGAGGGTATGACAGAACAAGCAACAGAGAGAATCAGAGAAAATAAAATGAATGATTTTGCTCAGAAGAAGTTGAAATGCTTTTGCACAAAATGATCAAATACAGTTAAAATGAGAAGGGTAAAATTTAAATGAGGAAAAATATCTCTGCAGTAAAGTTCCCTAAGGACTGCTGCATATGCAACATATAGAAGGAACTGATTCCAGTATTAAGCACCATTCTCCAGTAGGTCAAAGGAATAGGAAGTTTTCAAAGGAAGAGATCCAAGATATCAACAGCCCTAATGACAAAATGCTCCAAATCCCTCATAATGAGAGAAGCACACATTAAAACAACCCTTTTCTTTCAGTCTGTTAAAGAAGAGATCCACAGGATCAGGGATAGGCCCCTCTTTCTGTTCCACAACAAAGTACCTGGAAACGTCCCTTTCACCACGTGCTGATTGAAGAAACTACAACAAAAAACAAATTTGCTTTTAAATTAAAAGACACCAAATAAAAGAGATGCTGTGGAAAAGGGGCAGGGTTTTTATATTGTCTCCTCTCTCCCCAGCTCCAAGGTCAAGGTCTGCCAAGAATGAGAGGAAGGGAGTAATAAAGGATGAAAATGTCTACCTGAGGAGGGGAGGGAGGGAGTATCCCTAAAGGCTTTTCCCTCCTGGCCTCCACAGCACCCCACCCAACCCCAGGACCCCTCCAAGCCCCAGACTTCCAGATGAGGGCCTGGGCAGACCTAGGTAGGATCAGCCTTGGGGGAGCAGGCTCACAGAGGTTCACCCCT